>NW_019944194.1:45380-56195 GCF_002910315.2 Salvelinus sp. IW2-2015 | reverse complement strand
AGAGCAGGTAGCCTAGCGGTAAGAGCGTTGGACCAGTAACTCGTCAAATTCGCCAAGTTCACAAATCTCCAAGCCAACAAGGTGAATAATCTTTAATGTGGCTTTTGAACAAAGGCACTTCACCCTAATTGTCCGTGTGGATCAGCTGGTTGAGCATGGCACTTGCAACGCCAGGGTTGTGGGTTTGATTCCATGTGAAAATGTAATCACTCATTACTCATTACTGTAAATCGCTCTCAGAGCATCTGCTGAATGACTGACATGTGAACGCTCCGGGGGTTGTACCGGCTGATCCCTGGCCGTGACCCCAATCTCCGAACCTGTCTCAGGGGACATTTTACACGGGTGAAAAAGGGACACATCTAATTACCCCCACTCTAAAGGACATTATCTGATGACTCATTTTGGTTACCCAGAAGTAAAATTATCATGTGTCACTTTTGGGGGGAATGCTGTTAACAATTGTGGAAGCGAAGTCTCCCCTCCCTCGCAAAGGGAAAACTCTCGGCCAAACCCTTTCCGCTAATTTCACCCGTGTTTATCATGGCCAAACCCAATCCCTTCCCTAATCCCAATTCCACCCGTGTTTATCATGGGCCAAACCCATTCCCGTTCCCCCTAATTTTCTAACCTGTGTTTATTTCATGGGCCAAACCCATCCCTTCCACTAAATTCCAAAGTCCCCCAACGTGTTTCATTCCATGGGCCAAACCATCCCTTCCGCCCTAATTACACAAACCGCCGCACGTGTTTATTTCATGGGGAGCCAAACCGCTAGTTCGAAAATCCTTCCCCTAGATTTCCATCAACACCACGTGTTTTCATGGGCCACAACCCATCCCTTTCCAGTAAGAGGCAGGTAGCCTAGCGGTAAGAGGCAGGTAGCCTAGCGGTAAGAGGCAGGTAGCCTAGCGGTAAGAGGCAGGTAGCCTAGCGGTAAGAGCGTTGGACCAGTAACTCGTCAAATTCGCCAAGTTCAAATCTCCAAGCCAACAAGGTGAATAATCTGTTAATGTGCTTTTGAACAAGGCACTTCACCCTAATTGGTCCCGTGTGGATCAGCTGGTTGAGCATGGCACTTGCAACGCCAGGGTTGTGGGTTTGATTCCCATGTGAAAATGTATGCACTCATTACTCATTACTGTAAATCGCTCTCGAGCATCTGCTGAATGACTGACATGTGAACGCTCCGGGGGTTGATACCGGCTGATCCCTGGCCGTGACCCCAATCTCCGAACCTGTCTCAGGGGACATTTTACACGGGTGAAAAGGGACACATATAATTACCCCACTCTAAAGGACATTATCTGATGACTCATTTTGGTTACCCAGAAGTAAAATTATCATGTGTCACTTTTGGGGGGGAATGCTGTTAACAATTGTGGAAGCGAAGTCTCCCTCCCTCGCAAAGGGAAACTCTCGGCCAAACCCTTCCGCTAATTTCACCCGTGTTTATCATGGGCCAAACCCATCCCTTCCCCTAATTTCACCGTGTTTTCATGGGCCAACCCATCCCTTCCCTAATTCCACCCGTGTTTATCATGGGCCAAACCCATCCCTTCCCCTAATTCCACCCGTGTTTATCATGGCCAAACCCATCCCTTCCCCTAATTTACCTGTGTTTATCATGGGCCAAAACCATCCCTTCCACTAATTTCACCCGTGTTTATCATGGGCCAAACCCATCCTTCCCCTAATTCCCCGTGTTTATCATGTGGCCAAACCATCCCTTCCCCTAATTTCACCTGTGTTTATCATGGGCCAAAAAAATAATTTTGTTTTCATCAACCCTAAGATGGTGACTTTGTGGCTGGGAATCTAGTGGAACCGTTTATCATCCGCACACGGGTTGAATCACTCTCCCCAGTTTAAGCCTTTTTGAAATCACCTCCCCAGTTTTAAGCCTTTTGAAATCAACCTCCCCAGTTTAAGCCTTTTGAAATCACCTCCCCAGTTTAGCCTTTTAAAATCACCTCCCAGTTTAAGCCTTTTGAAATCACCTCCCCAGTTTAAGCCTTCTGAAATCACCTCCCCAGTTTAAGCCTTTTGAAATCACCTCCCCAGTTTAAAGCCTTTTGAAATCACCTCCCCAGTTTAAGCCTTTAAAATCACCTCCCCAGTTTAAGCCTTCTGAAATCACCTCCCCAGTTTAAGGCCTTTTTGAAATCACCTCCCCAGTTTAAGCCTTTTAAAATCACCCTCCCAGTTTAAGTCTTCTGAAATCACCTCCCCAGTTTTAAGCCTTCTGAAATCACCTCCCCAGTTTAAGCCTTTTGAAATCACCTCCCCAGTTTAAGCCTTTTAAAATCACCTCCCCAGTTTAAGCCTTCTGAAATCACCTCCCCAGTTTAAGCCTTCTGAAATCACCTCCCCAGTTTAAGTCTTCGTCGAATCCTGGCTCATAGGCTACAAATAATCAATGATGAAAACCAATAATTCTACGTGAGTTGTTTACACACAGAATCTGTCCACGAGAGATTATATGACGACCATCCGTGTCTACCGAATCCTATCTGACGACGAGCCGTTTCTACCGAATCCTATCTGACGACGAGACCGTTTCTACTGAGTTCTATAAGACATTATATGACGACATCAGACACAATTCCACAGGAGTCTTCTGTTGATTTCTAACAGATGTTAGAGGAGCCTTTAAATCAACACTTTGTGCAGTACTGGTTTTGGTACAGCCGGAGAAACAGATGGCAAAAATGGGTATTTGTAGCCATGTAGCCTAAATGTTTAAAATCTATACATTTTTGGAGTACAAAATTGTAAACTCAAAACGGTCAAAGTTGGTATCTAAATTGCATGGACATATTCTCCCATATTTTCCCGGGGGAAAAAGCACCGTCCTCAACTCATCCACCAAAACAAGACATACGGACTACTGGCTTCAAAGCGTCATACATGCGGAATAATGACAGCGACCGTACAACACCGACAGTATGAAGGTGTTCGCGTTCTGTTTATTTTGTCTAGCGGCAGCAACACGCGCAGCTGCATTCCGATGCTTCCATATGGACACGAGCCCGAGTCGTCTGCCTGCGCTGCGCACCAGGACAGCCATGCGTAAAACCGCGAGCCACGTTGTTAAATGTTAACCCACTCTCTGGTTCCGTTCAACTATTCACCGCTGAGTTCGTTATTATGACACCTCGCGTCTCTGTCCGAAGTCGGACGGTAAGGTATGTAGAATGTCAGAAAGAGCGTTTAAGGTATGTAGAACGTCAGAAAGAACGGTCCCCCTGATTTTTCCGGGTCTGTGTGTGAAATACTCGTCTGTGCTGTTTTTTTTGGGGGGTGGTCACATTCAGTCGAGGAGCGAGAGAAGAAGGCATCTAGATTCTATCCGCCTATTTAAAATAGAGCGAATCTGATATATTCACCACGTAGCCAAAATGGTGACGGATAAATGTGTCTATATTGCCTACGTTATAAATGCGCATTTGAATTTTCAAACTAACCATGACGAGTTGGGCACCAATTGCGAGAGAATTTCGTTCTTGTGAGGAAAGCAAATAATAAATATCCTATACCCATTCCGGAAAATATKGTGATATTGTGAAAAAAGGCACTAAAAGCCAAAGAGACACTCATTTAATCCATGATTCAGGCCCCAGGCTATGGCTAAATATTTAGTTCGGGATTTGTAAGTTTCATCATTTTTTTACAATAGCCTATATTAATTCTCTAGACCGCTTTCAAATTTGGAGTGTCTTTAGCCTAACCTATAGCCTTTAATATTATAACTATAATTTTACATTTTAGGGTGTCGAGCCCAATCACATATTAAGTCTGCAATAGTTACTATAGGCGATATTAACTATAATTCTACATGCCCTTTGCCACACCGTCGCTGCGCTTCTTCAGACTTTCCAACCCCACGAAAACGGGACTTCTTCAACCCTACAGTCTATTCAGATTGTTCAAGATACAATAAAATGTCCCTTTAATAATTGCAAACAAATACACAGCAGGGGACAAACCGAGAGTTGTTCCTCTGACAACCTAATTAATGTTTAACACACCGTATCGTATAGGTAGTTCCAGCAGAACAATGCACACACTGTCTTCCTCCGTCTTTACGCACTCCTTCAGATGCCTTCAAGTCACTCTGTAAACGGCTCCTTTTAGATAAATCAACCGACCATTATTATAGTTTCCAACCAAGGAGAGTCCTCTAATACTCCTGACGTGTTCATTCCCCAGAGAGTTTAGTTATAATATCAACATGTATTAGCCAACAGACAACCGTTACCGCGCCTGGTGTGGGAGAGAAACAGAGAAAAGGAAAGAGAGATGGATAGATTGAAGAAGGAAAGAGAGAGAAAAAGACGTTGCAACTCACCTGTATTCCTGCGAGGGAGAAGTGCTGTATCTTGTGCCTCTGGTAGTCTCTCAGTCTATCTACACTTCATAAATGATTAATAAACAGTTTCAACTTCTTCAACCTCTTCTCTCGGGCGACTGGACTATCTGGAAAAAGTGATATTGGTGTTTTATTTTGGGTCAACAGTTTTGTGATGTGTTTGTTTCTCAACGAACAACTGTCAAAAAACACTTCAGTTGTCGCATCTGTGCGTCGTGAGGAGAGTTTTCAGCACCACGGCCAGCGCAACTTTCCTTTATATCCCCCCCCCTGACCTCGTGATGCGGCGCGACTGACGTCAGCTCCATTGATAAGAGGAGATGGAACTCGGAGAGTATGCTGGCCTGCGCGCTGATGAATGAACGGAAATGGCATGAATGAAATAGTACTTTTCCTTCAATGAAAGCAAGGAGAACATTGAAGCTGTGGAAAGATTGAGGGGCGGCAGCCATTTTGTGACTGAGATGTTGTTGTACGGTTAGGTTGGGTTAGGTACCCCTCCTCCCCAGATATACGTGTGGAGTTGAGAAGGAGCAGGGAAAGGCACAGTGACTCGTACCTGTCTGATAGCTTATTAATTAGGGTGTTTTGATAACCTGCCCCAGAGACCGAATGACCAGTGCATCTCTATACCCGGGCTGGTGCAGCGATATTTCCCGAGCCGGTTCTCCTCTCCTGTGCGGCCTAACGGTTCTTTCTTTTTTTATATGTCACTGATCCTCCGTGGAAGGGCCACGCGGTTCAGCTCTGTTCCTCTCAATTTTCTGGGCTCGCTCAATTTCCTGCTCTTTGTCTCGCACTGTCTCTGGCTCTCCTCCCATCTGTCAGCCACCCTTTCTTTCTGAACGGGTTTCTTGATCACCAGTCGTATCTCCCTCCCTCACACACGCAAGCCACACCCACAACACCACACAACGCATAGCACACACACACACACACACACACACACACACACACACACACACAACACACACCACACACACCACACCACACACACACACACACACACACACACCACACACACACACACACACACACACACACGGTGCAGTGAATGGTTGATTCCCCCTTCTGAGCGGTCAGTGAGTTGAAGTGTTGTCTATTTTCCTCTATTAGATGTTATGTGTTAACGGTGCTCTCTCATGTGAAGAAATAACCAACTGGAACGGTCTTTTCTTTTCTTTTCTTTTCTTTCTATTCTGTTCTGTTCTGTTCTGTTTTAATCTGTTCTGTTTATTCTGTTTCTGTTCTTTATTCTGTTTTATTTCTGTTTTATTCTGTCTTTATTCTGTTTCTATTCTGTTTTATTCGTTTTATTCTGTTCTATTCTGTTTTATTTGTTCTATTTGTTCTATTCTGTTCTGTTTTATTCTGTTCTGTTTTAAACTGTTTTATATCTGTTTTATCTGTTCTATTCTGTTCTATTCTGTTCTTTCTGTTCTATTCTGTTTTTAATCTGTTCTATTCTGTTCTATTCTGTTCTATTCTGTTCTTTCTGTTCTGTTTTATTCTGTTTTATTTCTGTTTTATTCTGTTCTGTTTTATTCTGGTTTATTCTGGTTCTATTCTATTCTGTTCTGTTTTTTTCTTTCTATTCTATTCTTTCTGTTCTGTTCTGTTCTGTTCTATTCTATTCTGTTCTGTTCTTTGTGTTTCTATTCTATTCTGTTCTATTTTATTACATTCTATTATTTTCTACTCTGTTCTGCATTTTATTATACATCATATAATGTATTATAGTGGGAAACATATTGTGGTAATTTATGTATTTGTTCAAACTTTCTTACCACTAATTTATGTTTGATTCCTTTGTTTTCTTCTATAACTTAATAATTATCAGACATTTTATAATAACAATATATTTTTTCTAATACTATTTTACCCTATTTCAGGTGATAACTCTATGGTTTTATGAAGACTTTAAATTAATTCATTTTGCTGCATTTTTTAAGTAGTTACCAAATGTGTGTTTAAAATTTTAAAAAACACATTTGCTAAATACTTGAAAATGTCATATTGCCTGGCAATTAAATATAATGGTTGTTCTTTGGTAGTTTGGTTGTAAATAGCACTATAAAATATAACCACCTATTTAAATGAGATTAAGGGCAGGTTACACAGTGTTAGTCTACTGATGAGAGACAGTAAATGGTGTGAAATAAAGATCTAGGCTAGCTATAGGCTAACTCTGCTGTTAGGTAACACACCACGACAGAAACAAACTGTTTCAGGTGGATACAGATACACTATCATTTCTCAGTTTACGTAAAGAAATTACATGTTAAAATGACGAAGAAGGGCATTAGTTCAAATGGGAAACCACAGTGACACTATATATATACTCAAGAGTATATAACAAGAGTTAGCACCACATTCCTAATATTGAGGTGCACCCCTCCCTTCCATTTCCCCCCCCCCCTTCCAACTGCCTCGGTTCTATCAGGGACTCTACCTGGTGTCGATAGCAAAGAGCGTTTAAGGTATTTAGACGTCAGAAAGAACGGATCCCCCTGATTTTTCGGGTCTGTGTTGTGAAAATACTCGTCTGTGGTTTTTTTTGGGGGGTGTCACATTCAGTCGAGGAGCGAGAGAATAAGCATCTAGATTCTATCCGCCTATTTAAAATAGAGCGAATCTGATATATTCACCACGTACCAAAATGGTGACGGATAAAATGTGTCTATACTTGGCCTACGTTATAACGCATTTGAATTTTCAAACTAACATGACGAGTTGGCACCAATTGCGAGAAAATCGTTCTTGTGAGGAAAGCAAATAATAAATATCCCATATACCCATCCGGAAAATATGGTGATATTGTGAAAAAAGCCTAAAAGCCAAAGAGACACTCATTAATCCATGATTCAGGCCCCAGGCTATGGCTAAATATGTAGTTCGGGATTTGTAAGTTTCATCATTTTTTACAATAGCCTATATTAATTCTCTAGACCGCTTTCAAATTTGGGTGGCTTTAGCCTAACCTATAGCCCTTTAATATTATAACTATAATTTTACATTTTAGGGTGTCGAGCCCAAACACATATTAGTCTGCATACGTTACTATAGGCGATATTAACTATAATTCTACATGCCCTTTGCCACACCGTCGCTGCGCTTCTTCAGCCTTTCCAACCCCACGAAAACCGGGACTTCTTCAACCCCTACAGTCTATTCAGATTGTTCAAGATACAATCAGTTCCTTTAATAATTGCAACACAAATACACAGCAGGGGACAAACCGAGAGTTGTTCTCTGACAACCTAATTGGATGTTTAACAACACCGTATCGTATAGTAGTTCCAGCAGAACAATGCACACACTGTCTTCCCTCCGTCTTTACGCACTCCTTCAGATGCCTTCAAGTCACTCTGTAAACGGCTCCTTTTAGATAAATCACCGACATTATTATAGTTTCCAACCAAGGAGAGTCCTCTAATACCTCCTGACGTGTTCATTCCCAGAGAGTTTAGTTATAATATCAACATGTATTGCCAACAGACAACCGTTACCGCGCCCTGGTGTGGGAGAGAAACAGAGAAAAGGAAAGAGAGATGGATAATTGAAGAAGGAAAGAGAAAGAAAAAGACGTTCAACTCACCTGTATTCCTGCGAGGGAGAAGTGCTGTATCTTGTGCCTCTGGTAGTCTCTCAGTCTATCTACACTTCATAAATGATTAATAAACAGTTTCAACTTCTTCAACCTCTTCTCTCGGGCGACTGGACTATCTGAAAAAGTGATATTGGTGTTTTATTTTGGGTCAACAGTTTTGTGATGTGTTTGTTTCTCACGAACAACTGTCAAAAAAACACTTCAGTTGTCGCATCTGTTGCGTCGTGAGGAAGTTTTTCAGCACCACGGCAGCGCAACTTTCCTTTATATCCCCCCCTGACCTCGTGATGCGGCGCGACTGACGTCAGCTCCATTGATAAGAGGAGATGGAACTCGGAGAAGTATGCTGGCCTGCGCGCTGATGAATGAACGGAAATGGCATGAATGAAATAGTACTTTTCCTTCAATGAAAGCAAGCAGAACATTGAAGCTGTGGAAAGATTGAGGGGCGCAGCCATTTGTGACTGAGATGTGTTTGTAGCGGTTAGGTTGGGTTAGGTACCCCTCCTCCCCAGATTAACGTGTGGAGTTGAGAAGGAGCAGGGAAAGGCACAGTGACTCGTACCTTTGTGATAGCTTATTAATAGGGTGTTTTGATAACCTGCCCCAGAGACCGACTGACCAGTGCATCTCTATACCCGGCTGGTGCAGCGATATTTCCCGAGCCGGTTCTCCTCTCCTGTGCGTAACGGTTCTTTTTTTTTTATATGTCACTGATCCTCCGTGGAGGCAGCGGGCTCACGCGGTTCAGCTCTGTTCCTCTCAATTTTCTGGGCTCGCTCAATTTCCTGCTCTTGTCTCGCACTGTCTCTGGCTCTCTCCCATCTGTCAGCCACCCTTTCTACTTCTGACGGGTCTTCTGATCACAGTTATCTCCCTCCCTCACACACGCAAGCACACACACGCACACACACACACACACCACACACACAGCACACACACACACACCACACACACACACACACACACACACACACACACACACACGCACACACACACACACACACCAGCACACACACACACAACACACACACACACACACACACACACACACACACACACACACACACACAACGTGCAGTGAATGGAGGGTGATTAACCCGGCTTCTTGAGCGTATGAAGTCAGTGAGTTGAATGTGTGTCTATTCCTTTCTGATTCAGATGTTAATGTGTTAACGGTGCTCTCACTGAGAAACACACTAACCCAACTGGAACGGTCTTTTCTTTCTGTTCTGTTCTGTTCTGTTTTAATCTGTTCTGTCTGTTATATTCTGTTTTATTCTGATCTGTTTAATCTGTTCTATTCTTGTTTTTTCTGTTCTGTTTAATCTGTTATTCTGTTCTGTTCTGTTATATTCTGTTCTGTTTTATATTCTGTTCTGTTTAATCTGTTTATTCTGTTCTTAATCTGTTCTATTCTGTTCTATTCGTTTTATCTGTTTCTATTCTGTTCTATTCTGTTTTAATCTGTTCTATTCTGTTTTAATCTGTTCTATTCTGTTCTATCTGTTCTATTCTGTTATTTTCTGTTCTTTCTGTTATATTCTGTTTGTTCTGTCTATTCTGTTCTGTTTTATCTGTTTATTCTGTTTTTCTCTGTTCTATTCTGTTCTGTTCTATTCTGTTCTGTTTTATTCTGTTTTCTATTCTGTTTATTCTGTTCTATTCTGTTTTTCTGTTCTATTCTGTTTATTCTTATCTATCGTTCTTCTGTTCTGTTCTATTCTATTCTATTCTGTTCTATTTTATTACATTCTATTATTTTCTACTCTGTTCTGCATTTTATATACATCATATAATGTATTATAGTGGGAAACATATTGTGGTAATTTATGTATTTGTTCAAACTTTCTTACCACTAATTTATGTTTGATTCCTTTGTTTTCTTCTATAACTTAATAATTATCAGACATTTTATAATAACATATTTTTTTTCTAATACTATTTTACCCTATTTCAGGTGATAACTCTATGGTTTTATGAAGACTTTAAATTAATTCATTTGCTGCATTTTTTAAGTAGTTACCAAATGTGTGTTTAAAATTTAAAAACACATTGTAAATACTTGAAAATGTCATATTGCCTGGCAATTAATATAATGGTTGTTCTTTGGTAGTTTGGTTGTAATAGCACTATAAAATATAACCACCTATTTAAATGAGATTAAGGGCAGGTTACACAGTGTTAGTCTACTGATGAGAGACAGTAAATGGTGTGAAATAAAGATTAGGCTAGCTATAGGCTAACTCTGCTGTTAGGTACACACCACGACAGAAACAAACTGTTTCAGGTGGATACAGTACACTATCATTTCAGTTTACGTAAGAAATTACATGTTAAAATGACGAGAAGGGCATTAGTTCAAATGGGAAACCACAGCACACTATATATATACTCAAGAGTTATTAACAAGAGTTAGCACCACATTCCTAATATTGAGGTGCCCCTCCCTTCCATTTCCCCCCCCCCCTTCCAACTGCCTGGTTCTATCAGGGACTTACCTGGTGTCGATAGCTCGACAGGGATGCTGGTCCATGTTGACCCCAATGTTTCCCCAGTTGTGTCAAGTTGGCTGGATGCCCATTGGGTGGTAGACCGTTCTTAATTAATACACAAAGGGACTGTTTGATTGTGAAAAACCCCAGCAGCTTGCAGTTCTTGACACAAACCTAGTGCGCTGGCACCTACTACCATACCCGTTCAAAGGCACTTAAATGTTTTGTCTTGCCAATTCACCTCTGAATGGCACACATACACATTATGTCTCGATTGTGTCAAGGCTTAAAAATCTTTCTTAACCCGTCTCCTCCCCTTCATCTACACTGATTGAAGG
>NW_019944194.1:42818-44732 GCF_002910315.2 Salvelinus sp. IW2-2015 | reverse complement strand
CAGATTGCATCGAACAGGGATGCTGGTCCATGTTGACCCCAATGTTTCCCGAGTTGTGTCAAGTTTGGCTGGGATGCCCATTGGGTGGTAGACCGTTCTTAATTAATACACAAAGGGACTGTTTGATTGTGAAAAACCCCAGCAGCGTTGCAGTTCTTGACACAAACCTAGTGCGCCTGGCACCTACTACTTACCATACCCCGTTCAACAGGCACTTAAAAATGTTTTGTCTTGCCAATTCACCTCATCCCTGAATGGCAAACACAGACAACATAATAGGGTAGATGCAGCTGCGATGACTCTTAGCTGACACGGGCCTGTATGTCCGAGGCCTTAGTAAAAGTCCTTCCTTTAAAACCCCGTTCCCCAGCTCTCCTCCCCTTCTTATCCTACTATCACTGATTTGAAGTGGATTTAAAACTGACATCAATAAAGGGATCAACGCTTTTTCACCTGGATCGTGATCCTACCTGGTCAGGTCTGTCATCGGAAAGGCATCTCAGTGTAATATTTACAATAAACTATTATTAGAACTGCAAGGTTCTAATGTTTTGTCCAGCTCAGTCGTAATAGTTAAATAAATAAGAACAAGTAATAATCCACATCTCTCTATGTTAATGAAAAACGCGTACATGAGAAAACCGAACTAATAATACAATCCTCCAACTAGAAAGGCTAAAAAAGCCATCCAACAACAGTCTGATATCTGAAACAACATTATTGGGGCTTGTGTTGGTGGTGTGTGTTGTGTGTGTGTATTCGCTCGCAGTGTGCGTGCGTGTTGCTTGTCTTTGGAAAATGATTTTAAAAAAAGAAGGGATTTAACTGACATCAATAAGGGATCATAGCTTTCACCTGGATTCACCTGGTCAGTCTGTCATGGAAAGAGCAGCTCAGTGTAATATTACAATACTATTATTACTGCAGGTGTTCTTAATGTTTTGTCCACTCAGTGTAATATTTAAATAGAACAATAATATCAACATATCTATGTTAACTACATCAAAACCCTCCAGAAGGCTAAAAGCCAAAACACATTGGGTGTGGGTGTGTGTGTGTGTGTGTGTACGCGCGTGTGCGTGCGTGTGTGTCTTGATTAAGACCGAGATTCAATCAGATCAAGTGTTAGCAGAAAGMCCCCATAGGGGATGTTTTGGTGGTGAGCAGCTGCTCTTGCAATCATTGTCACAAAAGCCTCCACCTGCCTCACTCGCGTTAGAAGTTCAAGATGAGAAAGTGCAGCCTATATAGAAATAATGACGATTTTGAAAAATCATTAAATGAAATAACGACGATTTCTATCATCCTAATCGAGATGTGAACAAGGCTGCAACATTTTCTGTTAATGCGACTCGCTGTAGCCAATGGCGATGTCCGCTTTAGGTGTAATGCCAGGAGCCGCTTGTGGATTTGACAGCTCCTAATGCAGTTCCACCTCCAAACGCTATGCGGATGTTGGCAAAACAAGTCTGATTGAATAGAGCCCAAACTCTCTGTTTTTAGTTTGTGGTGTTTCGGCGATATTGTGGAGCCTGTGGGTGGGATTAAAAGAATGTTCACAATATTAAATAAAAAACGCTGCTGTGTTAAAAACAACTAAATTTGGTTAAATATTGGACAGAACACATTAGGTCACTTAAATCAAACAAATGTTATTTGTCACATGCACCGAATGTTTACTTACAAGCCCTTAACCCACAATGCAGTTCAAGAAATAGAGGTAATAAAATATTTAGTAAATAAACTAAAGTAAATATATTGAATCAATCAAAAAGTAACACAAGACATTTACATAACAATAACGAGTGCTCTATACAGGGTGTTACGGGTACAGAGTCAATGTGGAGGCTATATACAGGGTGTTACGGTACAGAGTCAATGTGGAGGCTATATACAGGGTGTTACGGTACAGAG
>NW_019944194.1:18091-37793 GCF_002910315.2 Salvelinus sp. IW2-2015 | reverse complement strand
ATAATTTAAATTCCTCAAGCATACAAGTATTTTACACCATTTTAAAGCTACACTTGTTGTAAATCCAGCCAAAGTGTCCGATTTCAAAAAGGCTTTACGACGAAACACACCAAACGATTATGTTAGGTATGAGCCAAGTCACAGAAAAAGACAGCCATTTTTCTAGCTAAAGAGAGCAGTAACAAAAAGCAGAAATAGAGATAAAATTAATCACTAACCTTTGATAATCTTCATCAGATGACACTCATAGAACTTCATTTACACAATACATGTATTTTTTGTTCGGTAAAGTTCATATTTATATCCAATAAATCTGAGTTTAGGCAAGACGCTACTGTATCACTTGGCCTGAGAAAATGCAGAGCGCAAATTTTAATTAATTACTATGAAAATTACTATAAAATCAAACTTTCATTAAATCACAAATGAAAGATACCAAATTAAAGCTACACTGGTTGTGAATCCAGCCATCATGTCAGAATTCAAATAGGCTTTTCAGCGAAAGATACGATGCTATTATCTGAGCATAGTACCATTGTAAACAAAAGAGAGAAAACATTTCAACCCTGCAGCGCAACACAAAAACCAGAATAAATAAAAACATAATTCATGCCTTACCTTTGACGAGCTTCGTTGTTGTGGCACTCCAATATGTCCCATAAACATCACAAATAGTCCTTTTGTTCGATTAATTCCGTCGATATATATCCAAAATGTCCATTTATTGGCGCGCTTGATTCAGAAAAACACCGGTTCCAACTTGCTCAAACGTGACGACAAAATATCTCAAAGGTTACCTGTAAACTTTGCCAAAAAAATTCAAACTACTTTTGTAATACAACTTTAGGTATTTTTTTACGTTAATAATCGATAAAATTGAAGCAGGGATGATATGTGTTCAATACAGGATTAAAACGATATGTAGCATGCCTTCTGTTTGATTGAAGCGCATGTCCAGGACACCAGGAGTGCCTCGACTTCAAGATGGCCGTATTTCTTCATTACACAAAGGAATAACCTCAACCTATTTCTCATGACTGTTGACATCCAGTGGAAGCCGTAGGAACTGCAAGCAATTCGCTTAGGTATCTGGTTTCCAATGAAACCTCATTGAAAAGACAGTGACCTCAAAACAAATCTGAATAGTTTTCCTCGGGTTTCGCCTGCTAAATAAGTTATGTTATACTCACAGACATGATTCAAACAGTTTTAGAAACGTCAGAGTGTTTTCTATCCAAATCTACTAATAATATGCATATCTTATCTCCTGGGGATGAGTAACTGCAGTTGGGGATTTCTGTTGTTTTGAATTTGGCGCCCTGCAGTTTCACTGGCTGTTGACGAGGTGGGACGCTACCGTCCCACATACCCTAGAGAGGTTAAGATCACACAGGCCACCAGATAAGACAGAAGAAATACACCAGGTAGGACAGACTGACACTAGCCCCTCAGCGCATAGACTATTTCAGCATAGATACTGGAGACTGAGACTGGGGTTCTGAAGAGACTGTGGCCCCGTTCGAGGATACCACGGACAGGGCCAACCAGGCAGGATATAACCCCACCCACTTTGTCAAAGCACAGCCCCCACACCACTAGAGGGATATCACCAGACCACCAACTTACTACCCTGAGACAAGGCGGAGTATAGTCCCCACACCACTAGAGGGATATCAACAGACCACCAACTTACTACCCTGAGACAATGCGGAGTATAGCCCCCACACCACTAGAGGGATATCACCAGACCACCAACTTACTACCCTGAGACAAGGCTGAGTATAGCCCACAAAGATCTACTCCACCACACAGGAAGATCACGTCAGTGACTCAACCCCCTCATGTCGAATATAGCGTGGAAAAGCCTGGCACGATGTGATGCACCCCTCCTAGGGACAGCATGGGAGAGGACTAGTAAGCCAGTGACTCAGCCCTCGTAATAGGGTCAGTCAGAGAATCCCAGTGGCAATAGGGAAGCATCGTTCCAGTGCTTTGCTGTTCACCTTTGCACCCCTGGCCAGACTGCACTCAATCAATCAATCAAATGTATGTATAAAGCTCTTTCTACATCAGCAGATCTCACAACGTGCTGTACAGAAACCCAGCCTGTAGACGCAATCATAGGACCTACTGAAGAGATGAGTCTTCAGTAAAGACTTAAAGGTTGAGACCGAGTCTGCGTCTCTCACATGGATAGGCAGACCATTCCATAAAAAATGGAGCTCTATAGGAGAAAGCCCTGCCTCCAGCTGTTTGCTTAGAAATTTTAGGGACAATAAAGAGGCCTCCATCTTGTGAACGTAGCGTACGCGTAGGTATGTACGGCAGGACCAAATCGGAGAGATACTGTAGGTAGGAGCAAGCCCATGTAATGCTTTGTAGGTTAGCAGTAAAACCTTGAAATCAGCCCTAGCCTTAACAGGAAGCCAGTGTAGGGAGGCTAGCACTGGCGTAATGTTTTTGGTTCTAGTCAAGATTCTAGCAGTCTTCAGCACTAACTGAAGTTTATTTAGTGCTTTATCCGGGTATCCGGAGAGTAGAGCATTGCAGTAGTCTAATCTAGAAGTACAAAAACATGGATTAGCTTTTCTGCATCATTTTTAGACAAAACTATCAGATTTTTGTTCAACGTTACAAAGATGGAAAAAACCTGTCCTTGAAACAGTCTTGATATGTTTTCGTCAAAAGAGAGATCAGGGTCCAGAGTAACGCCGAGGTCCTTCAGTTTTATTTGAGACGACTGTACACCATCAAGATTAATTGTCAGATCAAACAGCAGGTCTGGGTTGTGATTTTCCTGCGCCTTCGTCGCTAGGGTTACCTGTATTTGTGGCCACTGTGCCTACTCTTATTCCCTATGATTTCGAAGTCGACGTCGGCAACCTTCCCTCCCTATTCTGGATCGAGCGGGGCTTCTCCATCTGTCGAAGGCCTGCACCATCCTGTGAAGCTTAGGAGTGGACGGATTTCCTCGTCCTTCTCGCCAGTCGTGATTTTGGGCAGCTCCATGGTAAGAAATGTGACTGTTCCTGGTGCAAAAACAATGTCCTATCCTGGAGCTCGAGTAAATTACATTACTAAGTTACATGTATTTGCTCATTCCAGTTACTAATAAGCATGCACCTATTAAGAAAATGACTTGTAAAAACTGTTAAATCCCCTTGGATTGATGAGGTATTGAAAAATGCTATGGTTGAGAGGAATGAGGAAAAAGGAATGGCAAATAAGTCTGGATGCACAACCGATTGGYAAAGATACCACAAATTGAGAAATCATGTGACTAAACTGAATGAAAAGAAGAAGAAATTTCACTATGAAACAAAGATAAATGACATAAAGAATGATAGTAAAAAGCTTTGGAGCACCTTAAATAAMATTTTGGTAAAAAGGCACACTCAGCTCCATCGTTCGTTGAATCAGATTTCTCATTCATTACAAAACCAACTGATATTGCCAAGTACAAAAAAAAAAAAWAATTGGCAAGATTAGCAAACTTAGGCATGACATGTCAGCAACAAACACTGACACTACACATCCAAGTATATCTGACCAAATTATGAAAGACAAGAATTGTAATTTTGAATTCCGAAAGTAACGTGTGGAAGAGGTGAAAAAATTATTGTTGTCTTCAACAATGACAAGCCACCGGGTATAACAATTGGTGGAAAATGACTGAGAATAACAGCAGATAATTTCCACTCCTATTTCACATTTCTTCAATTTAAGACTAGAAAGTGTGTGCCCACAGATCTGAGGCAAAAGTCAAGATATTCCGCTACTAAGAATAGTAAAGCCCCCTAACTGGCTCAATAAGCCGACCAATCAGCCTGTTACCAACCCTTAGTAATTTGGAAAAAATTGTGTTTGACCAGATACAATACTATTACAGTAAACAAATTGATAACAGACTTTCAGCACGCTTATAGTGAAGGACACTCAACAAGCACGGCACCTACACAAATTACTGATGATTCTGAGAGAAATTGATCATAAAATGATTGTACGAGCTGTTTTGTTAGACTTCAGTGCGGCTTTTACATTATCAATCATAGTCTGCTGCTGGAAAAACGTATGTGTTATGGATTTACACCCCTTGCATATATTGTGGATAAGAGTTACTTGTCTAACAGAACACAGAGGGTGTTCTTTAGTGGAGCCACCCCACCATAATCCAGGTAGAATCAGGCATTCCCCAGGGCAGCTGTCTAGGCCCCTTACTTTTTCAATCTTTACTAACGACATTCCACTGGCTTTGAGTAAAGCCAGTGTGTCTATGTATGCGGATGATTCAACACTATACACGTCAGCTACTACAGCAACTGAAATGACTGCAACACTTAACAAAGAGCTGCAGTTTCAGAATGGGTGACAAGGAATAAGTTAGTGCAAATTATTTCAAAAACTAAAAGCAATTTGTATTTGGGACATATCATTTACTAAACCCTAAACCTCAACTAAATCTTGTAATAAATAATGTGTAAATTTAGCAAGTTAAGGTGATTAAACTGCTTGGAGYAACCCTGGATTGTAAACTGTCATGGTCAAAACATGTTGGTACAACAGTAGCTAAGATGGGGAGAAGTCAGTCCATAATAAAGCGCTACTCTGCCTTCTTAACATCACTGTCAACAAGGCAGGTCCTACAGGCCCTAGTTTTGTCACACCTGGACTACTGTTCAGTCATATGGTCAGGTGCCACAAAAGAGGACTTTGAAAAATTGAATTTGGCTCAGAACAGTGCAGCACGGCTGGCCCTTAGATGTACACCAAGAGCAAACATGAATAATATGCATGTCAAGCTCTCCTGGCTCAAAGTGGATGAGAGATGTACTTCATCACTACTTGTATTTGTGAGAGGTATTGACATGTTGAATGCACCAAGCTGTCTGTTTAAACAACTAGCACACAGCTCAGACACCCATTCATACCCCACAAGACATGTCACCAGAGGTCTCTTCACAGTCCCCAAGTCCAGAACAGACTCTATGAGGTGCACAGTACTACATAGAGCCATGACTACATGGAACTCTATTCCACATCAGGTAACTGATGCAGCAGTAAAATCAGATTCAAAAACAGATACAAATACACCTTTTGGAACAGCAGGGACTGGGAAGCAACACAAACATAGRCACAGACAGATGCATACACACAAAAGATAGCATACGTACACATGGATTTTGCCTTGTAGATATGTGGTAGTGGAGTATGGGCCTGAGGTGTTGTGAATTCTGTAATGAATTTAGTGTCATGTTTTTTAAAATTGTATAACTGCCTTAATTTTGCCGGAAGAGTAGCTGCTGCCGTGGCTTATTTTGTTAGTAACGGGAGATTCAATAAAGGCCTATACATTTTTTTACATTTTTCTGGTCAAGGCTTTTTCAGGAGAGGATAGGGAGCCATTTATTATGTTCCACATAGGAGGGCCAAGGACAGGAAGTAGCACCTTCAGTAGTTTAGTTGGAACAGGGTCCAGTAGACAGCTGGAAGGTTTATAGGCCATGACTATTTTTGTGAATGTGTCGAGAGATACAGGATTAAGTGTCTCCATTGATCCTAGGTCCTGGCAGTTCTGTGMAGACTCAGGACAACTGAGTTTTGGAGAAAAACGCAGATTCAAAGAGAAGGAATTTGCTTTCTAACGATCATGAACCTTTCATTGAAGAAGTTCATGAATTCATCACTGCTAAAGTAAGGCCATCCTCTCTTGGGGAATGYGGCTTTTTAGTTAGCCTTGCACAGTATCAAACAGAAATGTGGGATTGTTGTTATTCTCCTCAATTGGATTGGTAAAAATTGGATGATTGAGCAGCAGGGCTCGTCGATATTGCACGGTACTGTCTTTCCAAGGTAAAAAAAAAACATTTAGATTCAAAATATTTATTCCACGGGCCAAAACTAGATCCAGGGTATGACTGTGGTAGTCCGTAGGTCTGGAGACATATTAGGCAAAACCCACTTAGTCGATGATGGCTCCGAAAGCCTTTTGGAGTGGGTCTGTGGAGTTTTGAAGGCACCAAAAATGTGAAAATTGTCTGCCATGACTATGAGGTCCAACAGGAATTTAGGGAGCTCAGTGAGTTACACTGTGAGTTAGGCCAGGAGGCCATATAAGGGAGGCCGTATATATAACGTGATTGAGTTGCATAAATTTCATGAATAAAAGCTAAAAAGGACAAAAACACTGTCTTTTTCTTTTGTAAACTGAAATTTGCTGTCGTAAATGTTAGCCTTTTCGGGATATGGTCACTAGTCTAAGCAGTTGGAGAGACCTAATTTAACACACTAAATTAATCAGGCTCGAGCTATGTTTCATTCAGGCCAATCACATCAAGATTATAATCAGTGATTAGTTCATTGACTATAACTGCCTTGGAGGTGAGGGATCTAACATTAAGTAGCCCTATTTTGAGATGTGAGATTATCACAATCTCTTTCAATAATGACAGGAATTGAAGGAGGTCTTTATTCTAGTGAGACTGCTAAAGCGAACACCGACATGTTTAGTTTTGCCCAACCTAGATCGAGGCCCAGATATGGTCTCAATGGGGAAAGCTGAGCTGACTACACTGACTGTGCTAGTGGCAGACTCCACTAAGCTGGCAGCCTGCTGCCTGGCCTGCACCCTTATTGTGGAGCTAGAGGAGTTAGAGCCCTATCTATGTTGATAGATAAGATGAGAGAACCCCTCTAGCTAGAATGGAGTCCGTCACTCCTCAGCAGGCCAGAGACAATTACTCAATGCCGACAAATCTTTCTAGTTAAGTTACACGCTGAAGTTACGCTTGGTGACCTTTGACTGATTCTTCCTAAGATTGCCGGTGCCGACGTGGATAACAATATCCCATCTACACTCGCCAGTTTTAGCCTGAGCCAGCACCATCTTCAGATTATTATGGGTTTTCAATTTGTCAGAACTAATGGTGGGAGGCGTCGATGGCTCAGACCCCGTAACGGGTGGAGGAGCAACCTGAGAAGGCTCAGACCCCGTAACGGGTGGAGCAGAGACCTGAGAAGGCTCAGACCCCGTAATGGGTGGAGCAGAGACCTGAGAAGGCTCAGACCCCGTAACGGGTAGAGCAGAGACCTGAGAAGGCTCAGACCCCGTAACGGGTGGAGGAGAGACCTGAGAAGGCTCAGACCCCGTAACGGGTGGATGAGAGACCTGAGAAGGCTCAGACCCGTAACCGGGTGGAGGAGAGACCTGAGAAGGCTCAGACCCCGTAACGGGTGGAGCAGAGACCTGAGAAGGCTCAGACCCCGTAACGGGTGGAGCAGAGATCTGAGAAGGCTCAGAACCTGTAACGGGTGGAGCAGAGGCCTGAGAAGACTCCGACCCTGTAACGGGTGGAGGAGCAACCTGAGAAGACTCAGGCTCTGACCCCGACTCGTTGCTTAGTAGAGAAAACTGTCTCTGGTGAAGTCTTTTGTCTGTCAATTCACAGTACTTACTTTGATACCGTGTTTATATTATGATAGGTGTACTGTAATATGAAATACAGAATTTTACTTGCCACCGAGCTGCCTGTAAGTTAATGTCAAATTCATGTAACCCCTTGACAGTGTACCTATAAGGAAGTGGTTATTTTAGAATGTTGGCACGCTGCCAAAATCCTGAAATATCCCTTTAATACCGTAAAATTGATTGTATTGTGCTGTAAAGATGTCAATGCTACCGTAATAGCAATGAATGAATAACATTTATTGAGTGGGAGGGGTTTGTATTTCACAGTATTTTACTGTAATTATATGGGATTGGTGAAAGCATGTTGGCTGCTAGGTAAAGTGTTTCACTTGGACTTCTAGAAGTCTTCACAAAGGCTTCCAAACTGGCAGCGACTACACGGTAAAACACACCAAAAGCACATAGCTAAATGCTCACTCATCTTAAGGTTTAAGACTCGCTGCCACTCCAATCTGTCCCCTGTACATTTGAAATTGATGGTGCCAGGGCTCTAAACGACCAATTTGGTCGCTAAAGTGCTTTCGGGAAAAGTATTTAGACCCCTTGACTTTTTCCACATTTTGTTACGTTACAGACTTATTCTAAAATTGATTAAATAGTTTTCCCCCTCATCAATCTACACACAATACCATATAATGACGAAGCAAAAACAGGTTTAGACATTTTTGCAAATGTATTAAAAATAAAAATAAAATATCACATTTACATAAGTATTCAGACCCTTTACTCAGTACTTTGTTGAAGCACCTTTGGCAGCTATTACAATCTCAAGTCTTCTTGTGTATGACGCTACAAACTTGGCACACCTGTATTTGGTCAGTTTCTCTCGTTCTTCTCTGCAGATCCTCTCAAGCTCTGTCAGGTTGATGTGGAATGTCGCTGCACAGCTATTTTCAGGTCTCAGAGACGTTCGATTTCTTCTGTGTAATATTTAACTTGACTTTACGCACTGCCGGGTTCAATGTTCCGTTTGCTCTGGCATATGGGGGCCAGGCGCAGGACATTCATGAGACTCTGTTCGAAGGTTCACCGGCTTTAATCAGTTCTGGGCGTCTCTTCTGCGTTGTGGCTTGGCTGTGTGTAGCTATGAGTTTCCGATTGTTGGTGCATAGACATTGGAAGGTGAAGCGGTTCCACCTTGGCTATCATTACGGACGCATGACTGTGTATGGAAGACAAAGGGATCCATTATATCAATCCTACGGATCTTCTTCTGTAGACCTCTCCTTAAAACGGTGAGCCTTAGCGGGCTATGATTCAGTCTATCTATTTGTTCTAGCCAGCAATATTTCAATCATATCAGACTTCTTGGTCAACTCTTCTAAGTTGGTCCCTAGCTAATTAGGCATGAGTACTGTATGCTGAATAAAAATTGGCTCCTCGTGCACTTGTATATAGAGTATCTTGTCACAGTGTTGCAGGAGACATAAGCATCGAACTACTTGTAGTCAAATTTGGAGTTTAACATTCATACTTAGTTGAACTTAGTGCTAATGGTAGAGGGTATGTGGTAAGCCCAACTTACAAGCTGCTAAGTTGTTCAGTTGTCTTTTCCACAGTTGAATGAAATCGCTAGATCATATTAGGCCTTAGGCAGTCCAAGCGGCTGTAAGCGTAACTGCTGGGACTACACTCCATAAATGAGTTATCGATCTTTGCGTTCTCATACAGTATATCGCCAAATCATGAACTTCGTTTCTCATTCGGCTCTTGAGAGATCACTATTACGGTGACCTACTGTGGACTGGGACAGAAGCTAGCTAGAGAATAGGAGGAGAGCTTGCCGATGTGAGATAGCAGCGTTGTGTGTGTATAGGAAGTGCTCATGCAGGTGTAGCTCCAACCTCGGCTAGCTACTGGTACAAAACAGTTTTATTAAAAACACTACCAGCCTGAATTGGTGGTGATGAAAAGTCGACTCGCTAATCAGATTAGTTGGTATTTTTGTTCAACTCCTTCGAACAGCGTGATACTGCATGGAGTTAACTCGCATATCTTCGGACTTACGAGGAGGTATCATTATACTACACACAACTCTGGAAGTTATCGTGATCAGACTCACATAAGCTCAACCTCGATACAATCAACATATAGAGATCAGATCTTGTTGGCGCCTCAGAAGACACATAAGAATAACCTTGTATCATCAGGCATCTTATATTGTGGACCAATGCCTTTTCGACCCAGTAATAAATTCATCTAGTTAACTCATCCGTTAGCAGGCTTCTTATAGTCTTTTTAAGATAGAGTTAGATATTTGATAGTGTATTGAAAATCTTTATTGATTGAGCCTCCTTATGTTGTCCAGGTTCGTTACATTAGGTAAGAACTAACATATCCAATAAGGACTATATGTTCACTAGCATGACTACAGTAGACGTCGTTTCCCCTTATAATTATACATAAATTACGTAGCTAAAGGCTTGATCAACTATGGTAATTTTTCAACACCAGTTAACTATCCTATTATCTAAGCTAACAACATGGGATTATACCCACAGTTATATCCTATTAGCTAGCTACAATCATGGTAACTTTCCCCAGTATATCCTAAATTAGCTAGCTAACACATGGTAACTTTCCCCAGTAATTATCTCATGTTAGCTAGCTAACAACAGGTGCATTTCCCCAGTATATCCTCATTAGCTAGCTAACAACATGGTAACTTTCCCCAGTAATATCCTAATTTAGCTAGCTAACAACATGGTAACTTTCCCCAGTATAATTCCTCATTAGCTAGCTAACAACATGGTAACTTTCCCCCAGTATATCCTCATTAGCTAGCTACAACATGGTAACTTTCCATATATCTCATTAGCTAGCTAACAACAGGTAACTTTCCCCAGTATTCCTAATTAAGCTAGCCTAACAACATGGTAACTTTCCCCAGTATATCTCATTAGCTAGCTAAACAACATGGTAACTTTTCCCCAGTATATTCTCATTAGTTAGTCTAACAACAGGTAACTTTCCTAGTATATCCTAATTAGCTAGCTAACAATGGTAACTTTCCCCAGTATATCCTTCATTATGCGTAGCTAAACATGGTAACTTCCCCGCTATACTCATTAGTAGGCTAACAACATGGTAACTTTCCCCAGTATATCCTCATTAGCTAGCTAACAACATGGTAACTTTCCCCAGTATAATCCTATTAGTTCTAGCTAACAACATGGTTAACTTTCCCAGTATATCCTCATTAGCTAGTAATATCCGACATGTGGTAAACTTCTCCCAGTTATCTATCTCATCTAGCTAGCTAACAACATGGTACTTTCCCCAGTATATCCTCTATTAGCTAGCTAACAACATGGTAACTTTTCCCCAGTATATCTCCTCATTAGCTAGCTAACAACATGTCTTGTCCCAGTATATTTCCGTCATTAGTAGTATAACAAATGGACTCGCAATCTAATATAGAAACTGGTAACTTTCCCCAGTATATTCCAAACATCTTGGGGCACAGAAAGAAAGGAAAAAGGGATCCTTCAGGAGGTCAATGATCACAACAATGAATGACCGAAGTCTTGCATGTGGTCATCACAAACCKGATGGYTTTAAAGAGACAGTGTACCATTTTTAAAAGTAATGCATCTCAACAGCAAAAGGGTATTTTTACAACTAATATTCTGCAAATCACACTGAACAAAATGTAAACACAACATGTGAAGTGTTGATCCCATGTTTCATGAGCTGAWATAAATKATCCCAGAAATGTGCTGTGTGCASAWTAAGGTTATTTCTCTCAATATTTGTGCACAAATTTGTTTACATCCCTGTTAGTGAGCATTTCTCCATTGCCAAGATAATCCATCCACCTGACAGGTGTGGCATCTCGAGAAGATGATTAAACAGTATGATGATTACACAGGTGCACCTTGTGCTGGGGACAATAAAAGGCCACTCTAAAATGTCCAGTTTTACCATGCCTCAAGTTTTGAGGGAGCGTTCAATTGGCATGCTGACTGCAGGAATGTCCACCAGAGCTGTTGCCAGAGAATTGAATGTTGATTTCTCTACCATAAGCCGCATCTGATGTCAACATACCTCTGACTGGAACCAGCCACCACTTCATTGTTCTCAGAGTAGACCAGGACCTCTGGAACCAGCCACCACTAACACTGTTCTCAGAGTAGACCCTCTGGAACCAGCCACCACTAACACTGTTCTCAGAGTAGACCCTCTGGAACCAGCCACCACTAACACTGTTCTCAGAGTAGACCAGAAGGCACAGCTCATCACCTGTCTATTACCATTACTATCGTGAGCATGGCGGTGACAACACCATGCTATGGAGATGCTTTCAGCAGCAGGGGAGACTGGAAGGAGAGAGGAACAATTAATGGAGCCAAATACAGGCAAAACCTCGATGAGAACCTGCTTCAGAGTACAAACGACCTTAGACTGGGAGAGACGAAGACTTTACGTTCCAAACAGGACAATGACCCCCAAGCACAGCCAAAGCAAAGCTGGAATGGCTTCAGAACAATAATGTGGAAAGTCCTTGAGTGGCCCAGACTAAGCTCAGAAATAAATCCCTTTGAAAATATGTGGAAAGACTTGTGGATTGCTGTTCACTTGTTCACTCTTTTGGACACTGTGTTATTACTACTCCAGATGAGCTTCAATGCCATACAACTCTCCTTCCGTGGCCTCCAACTGCTCTTAAATGCAAGTAAAACTAAATGCATGCTATTCAATCGATCACTGCCAGCACTGCCCGCCGTTCAGCATCACTACTCTGGCACGGCTCTGACTTAGAATATGTGGACAACTACAAATACCTAGGTGTCTGGTTTAGACTGTAAACTCTCCTTCCAGGACTCACATTAAGCATCTCCAATCCAAAATTAAGTCTAGAATCGGCTTTCTATATCGCAAACAAGCATCCTTCACTCATGCTGCCAAACATACCCTCGTTAAAAACTGACCATCCTACCGATCCTCGACTTTGGCGATGTCATTTACAAAATAGCCTCCAACACTCTACTCAACAAAATGGATGCAGTCTAATCAGCAGTGCCATCCGTTTTGTCACAAAGAACCCTATACCACTACCCACCATTTGCGACCTGTACGCTCTCGTTGGTTGGCCCCTCGCTTCATACTCGTCGCCAAACCCACTGGCTACAGGTTATCTAAAAGTCTCTGCTAGGTAAAAGCCCCGCCTTATCTCAGCTCACTGCGTCACCATTAGTAGCACCCACTCGTAGCATGCGCTCCAGCAGGTATATCTCACTAGTCACCCCCAAAGCCAATTCCTCCTTTGGTCGTCTTTCCTTCCAGTTCTCTGCTGCAATGAATGGAACGAACTGCAAAAATCTCTTGAAGCTGGAGACTCATATCTCTCACTAACTTTGAAGCACCAGCTATCAGAGCAGCTCACAGGATCACTGCACCCTGTACATAGCCCATCTGTCTACCTGTTCTCCATGCTGTATTTAGTTTAGTTTATCTTGCTTCCTTTGCCCCCAGTATCTCTACTTGCACATTCATCTTCTGCACATCTACCATTCCAGTGTTTTAATTGCCTATATTGTAATTACTTCGCCAACATGGCCTAATTAATTTCCTTAACTTACCTCATTTGCACTCAATGTATATAACTTTTTTGTTTTCTTTTGTTCTACTGTATTATTGACTGTATGTTTTGTTTATTCCATGTGTAATTCTGTGTTGTTGTTTGTGTCGCACTGCTATGCTTTTCTTGGCCAGGTCGCAGTTGCAAATGAGAACTTGTTCTCAACTAGCCTACCTGGTTAAATAAAGGTGAAATAAATAACAAAAAAAAAGGTGCTTTCTGACTCAGTGTGTGTGAATACCTATGTAAATTAGATATGTACTATATATGTAAAAGAGATATTTATATATATGTTAAATTAGATATTTATACCTATGTAAATTAGATTATTAATGTAAATACATCTGTAAAAATACAACATGTTTTCATTTTGTCGTTATGGGGTATTTGTGTGTAGATGGGTGATTAAAAAAAAACGTACGATTTATTCCATTTTTAAATTCAGGCTGTAATACAACAAAATGTAGAATAAGTCAAAGTTGTATGAATATTTTCTGAAAGTCCACTGTAGACTGTAGCCATCATTGGGTTGAAAAGGTTTTTGATTTTTTTCTTAGTAATTTTAAATAATAGGAAATAACTCTATTGTTCTCTGAAATCTAGACACTTCAGGTTCTCATTACTGTCTGTTGTGTGTGTGTGTGTGTGTGTGTGTGATGTGGTGTGTGTGTGTGTGTGGTGTGGTGTTGTGTGTGAGTGTGGTGTCTGTGTGTGTGTGTGTGTCTTTGTGTGTGTGTGTGTTGTCTGTGTGTGTGGTGTGTGTGTGAGTGTCTGTTGTGTGTGTGTGTGTGTGTGTGTGTGTGTGATATTAAAGGCCCTTAGCTGTTATGCTGTGCGTTCGCTGGTGCGTGAGGGAGAGGGGGGAGATTGATGGTGGGAACTGATGCTGCTCCCTGATATGAATCGCCTCATCAACTCCAAATTCGCTGCCTGCCTCGTGCCTCGTGACGCAATCCGTCTCTGCCACAGCCATTTTCTCAGAGGGTCCGGAGCACATTTTCTATGGTTACGCTCAAAAGGGTAAAACAAAATCTATGAATCGATATGGCTCTGTCGCACACAACGCCAAGAAGTAGGGTTGGTACGAAAATGTCCTGCGCTACACACACTTATCAATCACCCCGGGAGAAGAGTGGTTATTTCTCTTTTAGCAGCTGATGGGTTAAAACATTGGAGTTCTCCTATGATTACAAATTAGCTGTTCCCCATTCAATTTCCAATCTCCTTTCGTTTTTTCTCATTCAATCATTTTATCATTTAGAGAACCTGGCTTCTGATCCAGATCCTATTTGGAGCAGTCAGTCAGATGTGTGAGCAGAACATTATACAGTCTCATATAGAAACAGGGCCTATTTAATGGAATATGTATGTAAAATAACTCTATACAATATCAGTCCAAAGAGAAGATAAAGAGAACTGTCACAACAACGGGAGATAGAAGAGGAGCGTGGAAGTATCACTCGGTTCTTTGACTCAGGAATCAATGTGACTGAGAGCAACAATTTCCCGTGCGCATGAATGCTGAAGTTTTTCTGAAATGAAGTGGCGGCTGGTTCCAGAGGTCCTACATCTGAGAAACAGTGTTAGTGGTGGCTGGTTCCAGAGGGTCTCTCTGAGAACAGTGTTGTGGTGGCTGTTCCAGAGGGTCTACTCTGAGAACAGTGTTAGTGGTGGCTGGTTCCAGAGGGTCTACTCTGAGAACAGTGTTAGTGGTGGCTGGTTCCAGAGGGTCTACTCTGAGAAAAGTGGTTAGTGGTGGCTGGTTCCAGAAGGGTCTACTCTGAGAACAGTGTTAGTGGTGGCTGGTTCCAGAGGTCCTGTCTAACTCTGAGAACAGTGTTAGTGGGTGGCTTGGTTCCCAGAGGGTCTACTCTGAGAACAGTGTTAGTGGTTGGCTGGTTCCAGAGGGTCTACATTCTGAGAACAGTGTTAGTGGTGGCTGGTTCCAGAGGGTCTACTCTGAGAACAGTGTTTAAGTGGTGGCATGGGTTCCAGAGGTCCTGGTCTACTCTGAGAACAGTGTTAGTGGTGGCTGGTTCCAGAGGGTCTACTTCTGAGAACAGTGTTAGTGGTGGCTGGTTCCAGAGGGTCTACTCTGAGAACAGTGTTAGTGGTGGCTGGTTCCAGAGGTCCTGTCTACTCTGAGACACAGTGTTAGTGGTGGCTGGTTCCAGAGGGTTACTCTGAGAACAGTGTTAGTGGTGGCTGGTTCCAGAGGGTCTACTCTGAGAACAGTGTTAGTGGTGGCTGGTTCCAGAGGGTTCTACTCTGAGAACAGTGTTAGTGGTTGGCTGTTCCAGAGGTCCTGGTTCTACTCTGAGAACAATGAAGTGTGGCTGGTTCCAGTCAGAGGTACGTTGACATCAGATGCGGGCTTATGGTTAGAGAATCAACATTCAATTCTTCTGGCAACAGCTCTGGTGGACATTCCTGCAGTTCAGCATGCCAATTGAACGCTCCCTCAAAACTTGAGGCATGGTAAAACTGGACATTTTTAGAGTGGCCTTTTATTTGTCCCCAGCACAAGGTGCACCTGTGTAATCATCATTACTGTTTAAATCATCTTCTCGAGATGCCACACCTGTCAGGTGGAATGGATTATCTTGGCAATGGAGAAATGCTCACTAACAGGGAATGTAAACAAATTTGTGCACAAATATTGAGAGAAATAACTTATTCTGCACTACAGCACATCTTCTGGGATCAATTTTATTTCAGCTTCATGAAAAACATGGGATCAACACTTCAACATGTTTGTGTTTACATTTTGTTCAGTGTGATTTGCAGAATATTAGTTGTAAAAATACCTTTTGCTGTTGAGATGCATTACTTTTAAAAAATGGTACACTGTCTCTTTAAAAACCATCAGGTTGTGATGACCACATGCAAGACTTCGGTCTTCATTGTTGTGACTCATTGACCTCCTAGAAGGAATCCCTTTTCCTTCTTTTCCTGTGACCCGCAAGTATACTGGGGAAAGTTCTGGGTTACCAATATAGCGTAATGGGGAAAGTTACCATGTTAGCAGTAATGGATCTGGAAAGTTACATTTGTATACTAATGAGTTACTGAATGTACCGGTCGTTAGAGAAGAACTGGGGAAGTTACTGTCCAAAGGGAACTGAAAGTAGTTTGTTTACAATGAGGAATATTGGGAAGTTAGCATGTGTTTAGGCTATAATGAGGAGGATATACTGGCGGAAAGATACCATGTTTTACAGCTAATGAATACTGGGTACTGCGTAGCTAGCTAAAGTAACCGGAGAGCATATTACTAGGTAGACGAGAAAGGTTAACCCATGTTGTTTTAGCTAGACTAATGAGGGATATAATACTGGGGAAAAGTTACCACTGGTTGTATTAGCTAGGCTAATTAGGATATACTGGGGAAAGGTTACCATGGTTGTTAGCCTAGCTAATGAGGTTATACTGGGGAAGTTACCATGTTTAGCATAGCATAATGAAGGATTATTAACTGGGGAAAGTTTACATTGTGTTAGCTAAGCTAATTAGGATATACTGGGAAAGTTACCATGTTGTAGTCTACTAATGAGAATATACTGGGGAAAAGTTACCATGTTGTTCTAGCTAGCCTAATGAGATATAATCTGGGGAAAGTTACCATGTTAGTTGCTAAGACTTAATTTGGATATACTGGGAAAGTTACCATGTTGTTAGCAGCTAATAGGATATACTGGGGAAAGTTACGCATGTTGTAGCTAGCTAATGAGGATATATGGGGGAAAGTTACCATGTTGTTTAGCTCTAATGAATTGGATTATACCTGGGGAAAAGTTATCCATGTTGTTAGCAGCTAATTAGGATATATACTGGGGAAAGTACCATGTTTGTATGCTAGCTATAGGAATATACTGGGGAAAGTTCCCATGGCTTTGTTAGCTGTAAGAGATAAATTAGGCGAAAGTATACCAGTGGGCTAGGCTAATGTAATTATCCATGTTAGTTACCATGATTGTAGCTAGCATATAGGAATAATCTGGGGAAAAGTTACCATGTTGTTAGCTTAGATCAATTAGGATATACTGGGGAAAGTTACCATGTCGTTTGCAAACTAATGAGGATATTACTGAGAATATACTGGGTCAAAAGGAATTGTCCCATAGAGCCCTCTGAGACATAGGATTGTGTCCGAGGCACAGATCTGGGGGAAGGGTACAAAACAGAGGTTTTTAAGAGTTCCTCTATGAAGATGGAGGAACCTTGCAGAAGGACAACCATCTATGCAGGCACTCCACCAATAGGGCTTTATGGTAGAGTGGCCAGTGGAAGCCACTCCTCAGTAAAAGGACATCAAAGCCGCCACCACTTTAGAAGTTTGCCCAGAAGGCACCTAAAAGACTCTCAGGACCATGAGAAACCCAGATTCTTTGGTCTGATGAAACCAAAGATTTTCGACTCTTTGGAACTGAATGCGCACACTGTCACATCTGGCAGGAAACCTGGCACCATCCCTAAGGTGAAGCATTTGTGGTGGAGCATCATGCTGTGGGAATGTTTTTTGAGTGGCAAGGGACTGGGAGATAGGAGTTCATTATTGAGGCATATATATGAAACATAGAAAGTAACAGAGAGATCCGAGATGAAAACCTGCTCCAGAGCATGCGGGGTGAAGGTTCACCTTCCAACAGGACAACGACTCTAAGGCACAAGCAGACACACGCAGGAGCCCGAGCTTGGGGTGGCTTCGGAATCAATCTCCTCTGAATTGTTCTTGAGTGGCCGCCAGAGCACGGACTTGATACCCGATCGAGACGTCTTCGGTGAGACCGGTGAAAATAGCTGTGCTTAGCGACATTCCCACTATCAACCTCTCAGAGCGGGTTGAGATGATATCTGCAGAGATAGAACGATGAGAAATCTACCGAAATACAGGTTAGTGCTCTCACAGTTTGTAGTTCGTCCAATACACAAGAAGACGTTGATTGATTCGTAATAAGCTGCAACCGGTGCTTCCACATAACCTTATTAAGTCATGAGTAAAGGCGTCTGAATACCTTATGTAATGTGATATTTTTATTTTTTATTCGGGTTTAATACATTTCCGGCAATAAATTGTCTATAACCTGTTCTTTGCCATCTTTTTCCGTCATTTAATATGGTATTGTAGTGTAGATTGTATAGAGGGGGAAAACTATGTTAATCAATTTTATTGTAATATAGTGTCTTGTAACGTAATCAAATATTGTGGAAATATACGTCAAGGGGTCTTCTCCTAACATGACTTTTCCTTGTCAAAGCCCACTTATAGCGATCCAATTAACTTCGGGTCTTGTCGTTAGAGCCTGGCACCCATAAATTTCAGAATGTACATGGGCACAGATTGGATTGTGGCAGTTCTGAGTCTTATTAACCTATGATTGAGTGATGCATAGTTAGACTGATGTTCTTTGTGTGTTTTTCTGTATCTCTCGGTCTTGTGTAGTCGTCGCTGCCGATCTTGCGTCATGCCCTTTGTGTAAGACTTTCTTAGAAGTTCCATAGTGATCATCACTCTTATCTCTATGTCATGTCCACATGCTTTCACTAAATTCCATTATAATTACACTGTTAAATACTGGAATACAATCCCCTCTCCACTCATAATTGTTATCATTCATTGCTATTTGACGGTAAGCAATTTGACGATCTTTACGTCCAATACATATCATATTTTATACTAGTATATAGGGATATTTCAGGATGGGCAGTGTGCCAATCATTCTTAAATTAAACTGTCTCTTATAGGCTCATTCTGTCAATGGGGGTTTTTACATGAGATTTTGACAATTCTTGACAGGCAGCTTTCGGTGGGTCTAAGTTAAAATTTCTGTATTTAAAATTATCATGTGACACTATGCTTATCTATAATATAACAACGGTCTCAAAGTAAGTTTATTTTGATTGAATTGTACAGACAATACTTCACGCAGAGACCGTTTTCTTCTCTATCTCAGCAACTGAGTCGAGTCAGAGCTGAATCTTCTCAGTGGTCTCCTGTCCACCCGTTACGGGGTCTGAGCCTTCTCAGTGTTGCGTCTCCACCCGTTAACATGGGTCTGAGTCTTCTCAGGCCACCCTCTGCTCCCGATAGTCCCGTCGGGGTTTGAGCCTCTCTCCGGTTGCTTCCTCCACCCTTAGCAGGGTCCTTAGTCTTCTCAGGTCTTCTGGCTCCACCCGTTTAGCGGGGTTACTGAGCTTCTCAGGTCTCTCCTCACCCCGTTTTACGGGTCTGTATGCCTTCTGGCTAGGTTCTCTGTCCTCCATTTCTCGTCCGCTTACGGGTCTGAGTCGTTCTCAAGGGTGCTTGCTCATCCACTATGGCCGTTTCGGTGGTCTGAGCCTTCTGCAGGTTCTCTCCTCTCATCTCGTTACGGGTCTCTCGAGCCCTTCTCAGGTCTCTGCTCTACCCGTTACGGGGTCTTGAGAGCCTTCTCAGGGTCTGCTGCTTCCACACCCGTTCTACGGGGTCTGAGCTTCTTAGGTTCTCTGCTCCCATACCTTATCTGGGGTTCTGGAGCTCTTCTGCAAGTCTTCCTCCACTCGTTTACGGGGGTCTTGAGCTTCCTCAGGTTCTGCTCCACCCGTACGGGGTCTTGAGCCTTCTCAGGTCTCTCGCTCTCACCCGTTAACGGGGCTTGAGCCTTCAGTCTAGGTTT
>NW_019944194.1:5562-18066 GCF_002910315.2 Salvelinus sp. IW2-2015 | reverse complement strand
GCATGGGCAATACAAGTAGTGATGTAGTTCCAAGCAGTTAGCTACAACCGCTCTGATGGCCAAAACATTTTTAAACTGAAAACACACCTTGAATTTGAATAAGTTTAGTTTCTTCAAACACTATCTTCAAGCTAATGCAAAATTGGAGTTAAACTCCAATTTGCGGGACTACAAGTAGTTCATTACTCCTCAACACTGAAGACTAAACAGTCACAAGCCAATGACACATCAACTGCCTAATAGCTAGACCATAGAAAAATTGTACACTGAAATATTTGCTGCCAAAAATTACTATTCCTTAGCCAGCTCATTACCCCTTTGGAGTAATGAGGAGACTAAATAAACTTATGATAGTGTAATGATCGTTTATCAGAGAGCCTCGTGAACCAACGTGTGAGGACTCTTATAGTGACCAGACCTTGTCACATAAGAAAACCTAACAAGCAACAAATATGCTTGCAAATAGTAGCCCGTCATTATAAATCACGAGTTTCGTTCTTAAACTGACTTGCCTTAGTTAAAACAAAGGTTTAAAGGTTACACACAGTAGTGGAGATTTTCAGCACCACGGACAGCAGCTAACTACTTGGCAGGAGAAAATCTGAACCCAAACCTTCAGGACCACAGAGCCAATGAGAACAGAAACTTCAATGAAAGCTTCAAAAGCGACGGAATACACCACATAATATATTGTATATCCATATGTGATGCTCTTACAATAACTAATCTACTAAACTATTTCTCCTAAAACCCCTAGCTCTTAAACCTAACCTTAACAAACCCTTCACCCCAAAACCCAATCCCTTCCACACCCTAAACACCTTCCGAGCAAAGCGATAAGTTGCTTATCAAATAACCAGATTAGTGTTGTTCGAATGCTAATGACCTCACTCGTGTCACAAAGCATCTGACTATGGAGCTGGGACTATCTACATATAAAGCTACTGAATACCAACCCAAGAATATCTTTCAAGAATGGGGTAAAGTCTTGAACGTGGGCCCAGCCAAAAGCTAATAGACTTGTACATTCCCAATTGAAACATAACGTTTGGAAAGACTAGTTAAGAATCCTGCCTGTTCAACTGCCCAACTCCCATCTAACTTAAACATATGAGCTGAGAAGGAAATCTAGGATGGACACATCAGGACTATCCCAAATAACATCGTGAACGAAAAACAGACTCCCAGGGACCACAGAGCCATCACATAAGTTACACACAGTCCACAAAGTAAAAACCCCCGGCCCTATTTCTAAACCAAAGGATTTACTGTTTAATAAAATCAAAGATTCTTCATTAATGAGTACCTTGTACTTTGCATATAGACAAATTAATTTTGAACTCTTGTGGTGTTGTCTATCTAGCTAGGACAACCGTGGAACACAAGGTACAATCTAACTGGGAAATTAATCAAATTAGGCACAGAAAGGACAAGTCACGGAACTAGTGAAGGAAGGCACGAAAAACTACACTGAAGGAAGGCCTGGAACATGTAAAGGATAGGACTGAACTTATGAAGGAAAGTACTTGCAAGGAAGGAACCTGAATATCATCAATGAAGGACAGGGCCTGAACTCATGAAGAAAAGGTCTATTGAAGGAAGCGTCTGAAACACCTGAAAACTGAAAAAGCAACTGAAACGTATGAAGGCAAGGGCCTGAACTATGGAAGTGAAGCACTAACTTGAAGGAAGGCAAGACTGAACTAAATTAAGAAGGAAAGGCCCTTGACTATTGAAGGAAGTCTGCACTATTGAAGGAAGGTTCGTGAACTATCAAGAAGGAAGGTCTGACAACTATTTGAAGGAAAGGGTCAATGAACTATGCGGAAGGAAGGCCTGAATAACTATTGAAGTAGGATATATGGAAGGAAGCCTGACTAAATGGAAGGAAAGTCTGAAACTTTGAAGGAAGGTCTATGAAGGAAAGGTATCTGAACATATGAAGGAAGGCCTGAACTATGCAAGAAAGCAGCGGAACTATAAGGAAAGGTAATATGAAGGAAAGGCCTGAACTATGAAGGTAACGGCGCACGGAACTATGAAGTTGAAAGGCACGAAACTAATGGAAGGTAAGCCTGAAGCTCCATGAAGGAGAGAGAATCTCATGAAAGAGAAAAGGAGCTAACAAGAAGGAAGGCCTGAACTATGAAAGGATAGCCTAACTCATCTGAAGAGAAGGCGCCTCTCTGAAACCAACATTGAAGGGGAACTACGCCTGAACTATCCGAAGGAAGGCAGACCTGAATACTATGAAGGAAGTGAGGTCTGCACAGCTATGAGAGGACACAAGGGGCTTGAACTATTGAAGAAGGGAAAGGTCTGGTTCGAAGCTTATTTGAAGGAAGGTCTGCACTATTGAAAGAAGGCTGTAACTATGAAGGAGAGGGTAGAAGTATATGAATGGAAGGCCTGACTATAAGGGAGAAGTTCTGAACATGAAGAAGGTCCATTGAAGGAAGGTCCGCTAACAACTATGAAGGAAGGCCTGAAAAACTATGAAGGGAAAAGGCCTGAACTATGAAGAAGGATATGGATGAAGGAAGGCCAAACCTCGAACTATGAAGGAAGCCTGAACTAGTTGAAGTGAAGGCTTAAACTGAAACTATGAAGAAGGCCTGAACTTGAAGAAGGAGTCTAACTGAAGGGGTAGAGCAAACTAAGAAAATGACTCATTGAACGCGAGGGCTCTTGAACTATGTAAGGCAAAAGCGCCCAATCCTGAAGGCTATGAAGGAAGGCCTCTGGAACTAATTGATAGCCGAAGGTCTGCACTATGAAGAAGGTCTGAAACTATGAAGGAAGAATAGCTGAACTATGAAAGAGATGGCCTGGGCTGAAACTTATGAAGGAAAGGGCAAAGGCTGAACTATGAAGGCAGGTACCCAATTGAAAGAAGCCTTGAACTATGAAGACAGGTTCTAACTATGTGAAGGAAATAAGGTCTATGAGGGAAAGCTAACTGACATAAATAAAAAAAAGGAAGGCGCTGAAAACTTAAATGAAGGAACGTCTGCAACGTGATGAAAGGAGAGGTGACACAATGAAACTATAGAAAGGAATGTCTAACTCGAAGAAAGGCACATCAGAGAACATATTAAGGATAGTGGAAAGGCAAATTGATGGGGACAGGCTAATTGTAATCATGATAGCAGAAACAACCACGGTAAACAATCAGCGGCTAAAAAGAAAGATAGACGCGAACTCTCGCCGATGAGTGAGACTGACTGAGAAGGATAAGGCCTGAACTATGAAGGAAGGTAGGTTGACTTTGGAACTATGAAGAAGGCCTCGACATGAACTATGCAAAAGGAGAGGCTGAACTAATGAAGGGAAGGTATACATGAAGGAGAACACAACTGGAACATAATGAAAGAAGGTCTGAAACTATGAAGGGAGGTCATGAAGGAAGCGGCTTGAAACTATGAAGGGAAGGCCTGAACTATGAAGAAGCGCTGAAACTATGAAGGGAAGGTAATGAAGAAGGCCGCTGAACTATTGAAGGAAGGGCCTGCAACTATGAAGGGAAGGCCTGAACTATGAATTACTAGGAAGGACTCCAACATGAAGACCGAAAAAAGGTCACTAAATCGAACTAGACCATTGAAGGTAAGGCATACTAGATAACTAAATAAGATGAGACCTACTAAACCAACATGAAAAGCTGAACTATGAAGCTGAATAAGGACCGACTAGAGCAACAGAAAAGTCGAACTAAGGCCAACTATGAAGAAGCACCTGAACTAACTTGAAGGAACTCTAACTAGAAGGAAGGCCAAACTATAAGGCAAGGAATCTTGAATAAGACTATGAAGAAAACGATAGAGGCCATGAACTATGAAGAGAGGTGGCATGAAACTATAGAGTCCAGAACTCCAGAAATCCTTGGACTTATTTCGCAAGTTTATTTTTACCACTGAAATTCAAAATGTGTTAAATGTAATTCTTTCATTACATCAAAGTTGCTAAATGACATTTCCAATGAGCTCAGGTGCACCCAATTTTTTGATCATCCAGAGATGTCACTACTTTATTTTGTAGTCCTCCTGGTAATGCCGTATCAAGGTTTAATTTAATTGACACATTGGATTATTAGAAGGAAAATTACATGCCTGTCTATATAAGGTCCCGCACGTGTTGGAACAGCCCTCCTCCGCATGTCAGTTTAGCAGGTAATCTTGGGGAGGCGTTATTAAAGAGCGGATCAAATGAATGCCTCAGTGCTGAAAAGTTCTATAACCAAGGAACACATAGTTATCTCCATCAATTAAAAGAAATTATGAAAAAAAGACTTCCAGTGGAACTACTCAGGAAAACATCTGCTCCCTGAGAACTGGGCCAACAAAACCAAAAAGCAAGCCATATAGACCCTCCGCGAAGAAAGGACCTTCGGTTCAAGGAAATCGCGGGCGTTCACCCCAGGAGATGAGGGCCAACCGAAACGTAGCCATAAGATTCCACATTGGCATGAACGATGGGAGAAGCAAAACCTGCCAGAAAGGATTTAACGCAATCTCTACAACCAGTCAACTTCCAGCCCAATCTGCCGTCCCATATAAATCATCGGAACAACCGAGTGTCGTGATCCCAGGCGGGATACCCCAGCTCCAGCTCCTGATGAAAAGATGAGGGGCAACCCAGACCACAACACAAAAGACCACCATTCAGTTCCACCCAGAAATCGAAGCCAACTACTCCTGCACCCTCTCTACGCCACATACACGACAAACGCCGCAGTGTACACAAAGAGAAACGTAACGCCTGGCCAAAGAGACTCTGACAAATTCTTAATCAAAAGACAGGCAAAGGCCATAAAGATATTCACATTCCATCACGTAGAGTCCACACACACCTTGAACGACACAACACACCAGGACAACAACACTGATCACATCCGTCATGCAGCCACACAACACACACACACCACTCACCAAAGACACAATAGCCCAAAACAGTGCCACATAATGCTCTGCGAAACACACACACAACCACAACACTCAAAGACACACAACAAACGACACTACACAAACAACTCACACCTGACTTACTACTTACCACCAACCCTTACAACACTATCGCTAGAAGCATCAGGCGACGAGTGGAATAAGGTCGTGTAGAGAGAACAAAGAGCGAGAACGAAAGAAAGAGAAAAAATAACAACACTCAAAAAATCACAGTACGAAGAGGATAACGTGGAATAGAAAGGACAACACCAAAGCCAGTAACACCAACAAACCCCGCCTGCCGGTGACGAACCACCATGCTATGGAGATGCTTTCAGGCAGCCAGGAGGAGGACTGGAAGAGAGAGAGGAACAAATTAATGGAGCCAATACAGGCAAAACCTCGATTGAGAACCTGCTGTCAGAGTACAAACGACCATAGACTGGGGGAGACGAAGGACTTTACGTTCCAACAGGACAATGACCCCCACAGCACAGCCAAAGCAAAGCTGGAATGCTTCCAGAACCAATAATGGAAAGTCCTTGAAGTGCCCAGGACTAAGCTTCAGAAATAAATCCCTTGTTGAAAATATCCGTGGAAAAGACTTGTTGGGATTGCTGTTCACTCTGTTCACTCATTTGGGACCACTGTGTTAAAACTCTTACCTACCAGAATGAGCTCAATGCCATACAAACTCTCATTCCGTTGCCTCCAACTGCTCTTAAATGCAAGTAAAACTAAATGCATGAACTATTCAATCGATCAACTGCCTAGCACTCTGCCCGACCGTTCAGCATCAACTACTCTGGACGGCTCTGACTTAGAATATGTGGAACAACTAACCAAATACTAAGGTGCTCTGGGTTCTAGGACTGTAACTCTCCTTCCAGCTCACATTAAGCATCTCCAATCCAAAATTAATCTAGAATCGGCTTTTAGTATCGCCAAACAAAAGCATCCTTCACACTCATGCTGTCCAAACATACCTCGTAATTTTTTTTTAAAACTGACCATTCCTTACCCGACTCCTCGGCAACATTTGGCGATGTCAATTTACAAAATAGCTCCAACACTCTACTCAACAAAATGGATGCTAGCATTATTCCACGAGTGCCATCCGATTTGTCACCCAAAGAACCATACCACTACCCACCATTGCGGACCTGTACGCTCCGATTGGTTGCGCCCTCGCTTCATACTCTGTCGCCACCAAACCCACTGGCTCAGGTTATCTAAAAGTCTCTGCTAGGTAAAAGCCCCGGCTTATTCTCAGCTCACTGCAGCCCATTAGTAGCACCCACTCGTAGCATGCGCTCCAGCAGGTATATCTCACGTGGTCACCCCCAAAGCCAATTCCTCCTTTGGTCGTCTTTCCTTCAGCATTCTCTGCTGCCAATGACTTAACAACTGCAAAATCTCTTGAAGCTGGAGACTTCATATCTCCCTCACTAACTTTTAGACACCAGCTATCAGAGCAGCTCAACAGGATCACTGCACCTGTACATAGGCCCATTGTCTAACCTGTTCTCCATGCTGATATTTATGTATGTTATCATTCTTCCTTGCCACCCCGCTATCTCTACTATGCACATTCATCTTCTGCACATCTACATTCCAGTGTCTTTAATTGCATCATCATTGTAATTACTTTCCGCCAAAAATGGCCTAATTAATTTCCTTTAACTATACACTACGATTTGCACTCAATGGTATACTAACTTTTTGTTTTCTTTTGTTTTCTACTAGTATTATTACTGTATGTTTTGTTTATTCCATGATGTTAATTCTGTGTTGTGATTTGTGTCGACACTGCTATGCTGTATCTTGGCCAGGTCGCCAGTTGCGAAATGAGAACTCTTCTCAACTAGCCTACCTGGATTAAATAAGAAGTGAAATAAAAAAAAAAAAAAGGTTGCTTACTGACATCAGGTGGTTTTGTGAATCCCTATGGTAAATATAAATAGTTGATACCTATATGTAAAGATAATTATAGATATTGTATAATTATATTTATACCATTAATATATTAGACTATGTATAGTATTTAGATACATCTGTAAAAATACCAAACATGTTGTCATTTTGTCTTATGGGGTATTTGCTGTGTAGAGGCTGATTAAAAAAAACGTACGATATTATTTCCATTTTTACAATTTCAGGCTTGTAATACAACAAAATGTAGTAGGATAAAGTACAAAGTGTATGAATATTTTCTGAAAGTCCACTGTAGACTGTAGCCATCATTGGGTAAAAGGTTTTTGATTTTTTTCTTAGTAATTTTAAATAATAGGAAATAAAATATTGTTCTCTGAAATCTAGACACTTCAGGTTCTCATACATGTCTGTTGTGTGTGTGTGTGTGTGTGTGGGTGAGTGTGTGTGTGTGTGGTGTGGTGTTGTGTGTGGTGTGTGTGTGTTCTGTGTTGTGTGTATGTGTCTTTGTGGGTGTGTGTGTGTCGTGTCTGTGTGTGTGTGTGTGTTGGTGTCTGTGTGTGTGTGTGGTGTGTGTGTGTTGTGTGATATTAAAGGCCCTTGCTGTTATGCTGTGCGTTCGCGGGGTGCGTGAGGGAGAGGGGGGAGATTGATCGGTGGAAACTGATGCTGCTCCCTGATATGAATCGCCCTCATCAACTCCAAATTCGCTGCCTGCCTCGTGCCGTGGACGCAATCCGTCTCTGCCACAGCCATTTTCTCAGAGGGCCCGGAGCACATTTTTATTGGTTCAACGCTCAAAAGGGTAAAACAAAATCTATGAATCGATATGGCTCTGTCGCACACAACGCCAAGAAGTAGGGTTGGTACGGAAAATGCCTCTGCGCTACACACACTTATCAATCACCCCGGGAGAGAGAGTGGTTATTCTCCTTTTAGCAGCTGATGGGTTAAAACATTGGAGTCTCCCTATGATTACAAAATAGCTGTCTCCCATTCAATTTCCACATCTCCTTTCGTTTCCTCATCAATCATTTTATCATTTAATGAAACCTGGCTTCTATCCAGATCCTATTTGGAGCAGTCAGTCAGATGTGTGAGGAAACATTATACAGTCTCATATAGAAACAGGGCCTATTTTAATGGAATATGTATGTAAAATAACTCTATACATATCAGTCCAAAGAGAAGATAAAGAGAACTGTCACACAACGGGAGATAGAAGAGGACGGTGGAAGTATCACTCGGTTCTTGACTCAGGAATCAATGTGACTGAGAGCAACAATTTCCCGTGCGCATGAATGCTGAAGTTTCTGAATAATGCAGTGCGGACTGGATTTCCAGAGGTTCTTCTACTCTGAGAAACAGTGTTAGTGGTGGCTGGTTCCAGAGGGGCTACTCTCTGAGAACAGTGTTAGTGGTGGCTGGTTCCAGAGGGTCTACTCTGAGAACAGTGTTAGTGGTGGCTGGTTCCAGAGGGCTACTCTGAGAACAGTGTTAGTGGTGGCTGGTTCCAGAGGGTCTACTCTGAGAACAGTGTTAGTGGTGGCTGGTTCCAGAGGGTCTACTTCTGAGAACAGTGTTAGTGGTGGCTGGTTCCAGAGTCCTGGTCTTACTCTGAGAACAGTGTTAGTGGTGGCTGGTTCCAGAGGGTCTACTCTGAGAACAGTGTTAGTGGTTGGCTGGTTCCAGAGGTCTACTCTGAGCACAGTTGTTAGTGGTTGGCTGGTTCCAGAGGTCTGACTCTCTGAGAACAGTGTTAGTGGTGGCTGGTTCCAGAGGTGGTCTACTCTGAGAACAGTGTTAGTGGTGGCTGGTTCCCAGAGGGTCTATTACTGAGAACAGTGTTAGTGGTGGCTGGTTCCAGAGGGTCTACTCTGAGAACAGTGTTAGTGGTGGCTGGTTCCAGAGTCCTGTTTTTTTTGCCAGACATAGCACTTTGCATTCAGGCCAAAGAGATACATTTGTCTCATCAGACCACAGAATCTTTTGCCTTATGTTCTCAGAGTCTTTCAGAGTTTTCTTTTTACATGCCTTTTTTGCGAACTCCAGGTGTGCTCTCGTGTGCCTTTTTCTCAGGAGTGGCTTCCGCCTGGTCACTCTCCCATAAAGACCAGATTGGTGAAGTGCTGTAGAGACTGTTATCCTTCTGGCAGGTTCTCCCATCTCARCCAAGGAACTCTGCAGTTCTGTCATCTCCTGGGTCACCTCCTTGACCAAGGTCCTTCCTGCCAGTTTGGTYGGGTGGCCAGCTCTAGGCAGAGTCTGAGTAGTTCCATATTTTTTTCATTTCTAAATGATGGAGATAACTATGCCCTTGGAAACTTTCAGCACTATAGCAATGTGTTTAATACCCTTCCCCAGATTCTGCTCTGACATGCACTGCCAACTGCGGGACCTTATATAGACAGGTGTATTTCCTTCTAAATCATGTCCAATCAACTGAATAGGCCACAGGTGGACTCCAATCAAGTAGTGACATCTCATGGATGATCAAAGGAAATTGGGTGCACCTGAGCTCAATTTGGAATGTCATAGCAYTTATGTAAATGAGATATTACATTTAACACATTTTGAATTCAGGCTGTAACACAATCAAACTTGGAATAAGTCAAGGATTTCTGGAGTTCTGGCCCTCTATAGTTCAGACCTTCCTTCATAGTTCAGGCCTTCCTTCATAGTTCAGRCCTTYCTTCATAGTTCAGRMCTTCCTTCATAGTTCAGRMCTTCCTTCATAGTTCAGGCCTTCCTTCATAGTTCAGGCCTTCCTTCATAGACCTTCCTTCATAGTTCAGGCCTTCCTTCATAGTTCAGGCCTTCCTTCATAGTTCAGACCTTCCTTCATAGTTCAGGCATTGGCAAATACAGTAGTGTGTAGTATTCCAGCAGTTAGCTACACCGCTGCATGGCAAAACAGTTTTTAACTGAAAACACTACCTTGATTTGAATTTAGTTCAACTACCTTCAAGCTAATGCAAAATGGAGTTTAAACTCCAATTTTGGACTACAAGTAGTTCATTACTCCTCAACACTGAAGACTAACAGTCACAAGCCAATGAAACATCAACTTGGCCTAATTAGCTAGACCATAGAAATTACACTGAAATATTGCTGCTCAAAATACTATTCCGTAGCAGCTCTACCCTTTTATAATGAGGAGACTAAATAACTTTTGATAGTGTATGATCTTTGTGAGGACTCTATAGTGACCAGACCTTGTACATAGAACTACAAGCAAATAGCTGCAATAGTAGGCGTCATTATAATACGAGTTTTGTTCTTAACTGACTTGCCTAGTTAAAAAAGAGGTTAAAGGTTACACACAATAGTGGAGATTCAGCACCACGGACAGCAGCTGGCAAAATCTGACGTTCAGGACCACAGAGCAAAATGAGAAACTTCAATGAGAAGCTTCAAAAGCACGATAACACATTATTTGTATAGTCCATATGTCGATGCTCTACAAACTATCTACTAACTATCTCCTAACCCTAGCTCTAAACCTAACCTTAAACCCTCACCCAAACCCCAATCCTAACCCTAACCTTAGCAAGCAGTTGCTTATCAACAGATAGTTTGTTGATAGTATGACCATCTGTAAAGCATCTATATGGGACTATCTACATAAAGTACTGAATACAACCCAGTATTCAAAATGTGAAAGTCCTTGAGTGGCCCAGCCAAAGCTAAGACTTGAATCCCATTGAAAATATGTGGAAAAGACTTGAAGATTGCTGTTCACTGCCACTCCCATCTAACTTAAAATAGAGCTTGAGGAAATCTGGATGGAACATCAGGACTATCCAAATAAAATGTGAACGAAACAACTCCCGGCACAGAGCCGTCATAGTTAACACAGCCACAAAGTAATGAACCCCGCCTATTTCTAAAATTTCTGTTTATAAAATCAGATTTTCATTCAGTTGTTTTGAATATAACAATTTTTGACTTTGTGTGTTGTTTATCTAGTGGAAACCTGGACACAGGTACAATCTAACTGGGAAATAATAAATAGGCAGAAAGAAGGTTGAACTATGAGAAGGCTAATAGTGAAGAAGGCCTGAACTATGAAGGAAGGCCTGAACTATGAAGAAGTCTATGAAGGAGGCCTGAACTTGAGGAAGGCTGAATTGAAGGAAGTCTATGAGGAAGGCCTGAACTATGAATGAAGGCTGAATTGAAGGAGGCTGAACTATGAAAGAAGGCCTGAACTATGAAGGAAGGCCTGAACTATGAAGGAAGGCCTGAACTATGAGGAAGGTCTGACTATGAGGAAGGTCTGAACTATGAAGGAAGGTCTGAACTATGAAGGAAGGTCCTGAACTATGAAGGAAGGCCTGAACTATGAAAGGAGAGGTAATGAAGGAAGGCCTGACTATGAAGGAAGGTCTGAACTATTGAAGGAAGGTCTGAAATGAAGGAAGGTTCTGAACTATGAAGGAAGGCCTGAAACTATGAAGGAAGGCATGAACTATGAAGGAAGGTATATGAAGGAAGGCCTGAACTATGAGGAAGGCCTGAAACTATGAAGGAAGGCCTGAACTAAGAAGGGAAGGCCTGCACTATGAAGGAAGGTCTATGAAGGAAGGCCTGAAACTATGAAGGAAGGCCTGAACTATGAAGGAAGCCTAAACTATGAAGGAAGGCCTGAACTATGAAGGAAGGCCTGAAACTATGAAGGAAGGCCTGAACTATGAAGGAAGGTCTGCACTATAAGGAAGGTCTGAACTATGGAAGGAAGGTCTGAACTATGAAGGAAGGTCTGAACTATGAAGGAAGGCCTGAAACTATGAAAGGGAGGTATATGAAGGAAGGCCTGGACTATGAAGGAAGGTCTGACTATGAAGGGAAGGTCTATGAAGGAAGGTCTGAACTATGAAGGAAGGCCTGAACTAATGAAGGAAGGGCCTGAACTATGAAGGAAGGTATATGAAGGAAGGCCTGAACTATGAAGGAAGGCCTGAACTAGAAGGAAGGCCTGAACTATGAAGGAAGGCCCTGAACTATGAAGGAAGGTCTATGAAGGAAGGCCTGAACTATGAGGAAGGCCTGAACTAATGAAGGAAGGCCTGAACTATGAAGGAGAGCTGCACTATGAGGAAGGTCTGACTATGAAGGAAAGTCTGAACTATGAAGGGAAGGTCTGGAACTATGAAGGAAGGTCTGAACTATGAAGGAAGGCTGAACTAATGAAGGGAGGTATATGAAGGACAGCCTGAACTATGAAGGAAGGTCTGAACTATGAGGAAGATCTATGAAGGAAAGCCTGAACTATGAAGGAAGGCCTGAACTATGAAAGGAAGGTCTGCACTATGAAGGAAGGCCTTGAACTATGAAGGAAGGTCTATGAAGGAAGGCCTGAAAACTAATGAAGGAAGGCTGAACTATGAAGGAGCCTGAACTATGAAGGAAGGTCTGAACTATGAAGGAAGGTCTGAACTATTGAAGGAAGGCCTGAACTATGAAGGAGGTATATGAAGGAAGGCTGAACTATGAAAGAAGGTCCTGAACTATGAAAGGAAGGTTCTATGAAGGAAGGCCCTGAACTATGAAGGAAGGCTGAATATGAAGGAAGGCCTAACTATGAAGGAGTATAATGAAGGAAGGCCTGAACTATGAAGGAAGGCCTGAA
>NW_019944194.1:0-2847 GCF_002910315.2 Salvelinus sp. IW2-2015 | reverse complement strand
ATGGACTATCTACATAAAGTACTGAATACAACCCAGTATTCAAGAAGTTGAAAGTCCTTGAGTGGCCCAGCCAAAGCTAAGACTTGAATCCCATTGAAAATATGTGGAAAGACTTGAAATTGCTGTTCACTGCCACTCCCATCTAACTTAAAATAGAGCTTGAGGAAATCTGGATGGAACATCAGGACTATCCAAATAAAAATGTGAACGAAACAACTCCCGGCCCACAGAGCCGTCACTAGTTAACACAGCCACAAAGTAATGAACCCGCCTATTTCTAAAATTTCTGTTTATAAAATCAGATTTTCATTCAGTTGTTTTGATATAACAATTTTTGACTTTGTGTGTTGTTATCTAGTGAGGAAACCTGGACACAGGTACAATCTAACTGGGAAATAATAAATAGCACAGAAAGGAAGGGCTGAACTATGAAAGGAAGGCCTGAAACGATGAAGGAAGGCCTGAACTATGAAGGAAGGCCTGATATAAGAAAGTCTATGAAGAAGGCCTGAAACTATGAAGGAAGGCCTGAACTATGAAGGAAGGTCTATGAAGGAAGGCCTGAACTATGAAGAAGGCCCGAACTATGAAGGAAGGCCTGAACTATGAAGGAAGGCCTGAAGAACCTGAACTGAAGGAAGGCCTGAACTATGAAGGAAGGCCTGAACTGAAGTGGACAGAAGGTCGCACTATGAAGGGAAGGCTGGAACTTATGAAAGGAACATGGAAGGTCTGAACTATGAAGGAAGCGTCTGAAACTATGAATAGAAGCCTGAACTATGATAGGGAGAATATGGTGAAGGAAGGCCTGGACTATGAAGAAGTTCGAAGATAAGCGCTACGAAGTCAACTATGAAGGAAGCTGTATGAAAGGGCACTGAGACATGAGAAGGATTATGAGAAGGCCTGAAACTATGAAGGAAGCCTGAAACTATTGAAGGAAGGCCTGAACTATCGAAGGAAGGCCTGAACTATGAAGGAAGACTCTATGAAGGAACTGAGAAGCCTGAATACTATGAAGGAAGGCCTGACTATGAAGGAAGGCCTGAAACTATGAAGGAAGGCCTGAACTATGGAAGGAAGGCCTGAAACAAAGCTAACTTGAAGGAAGGTCTGCACTATGAAGGAAGGTCTGACACTAGAAGGAGGTCTGGAACTATGAAGAGAAGGTCTGACTACAAAATATGAAGGAAGGCCCTGAAACTATGAAGGGAGGTATATGAAGGAAGGCCTGGACTATGAAGGAAGGTCTGAACTATGAAAGGGAAGGTCTGATGAAGGAAGGTCTGAACTATGAAGGAGGCCTGACTATGAAGGAAGGGCCTGAACTAATGAAGGAAGGTACTATGAAGGAAGGCCCTGACAGATAGTCCCATATAGATGCTTTACAGATGGTCATACTATCAACAAACTATCTGTTGATAAGCAACTGCTTGCTAAGGTTAGGGTTAGGATTGGGGTTTGGGTGAGGGTTTAAGGTTAGGTTTAGAGCTAGGGTTAGGAGATAGTTAGTAGATAGTTTGTAGAGCATCGACAKATGGACTATACAAATAATGTGTTATCGTGCTTTTGAAGCTTCTCATTGAAGTTTCTCATTTTGCTCTGTGGTCCTGAACGTCAGATTTCTGCCAGCTGCTGTCCGTGGTGCTGAATCTCCACTATTGTGTGTAACCTTTAACCTTTTTTTAACTAGGCAAGTCAGTTAAGAACAAACTCGTATTTATAATGACGGCCTACTATTGCAGCTATTTGCTTGTTAGTTTCTWTGTGACAAGGTCTGGTCACTATAGAGTCCTCACAAAAGATCATACACTATCAAAAGTTATTTAGTCTCCTCATTATAAAAGGGTAGAGCTGCTACGGAATAGTATTTTGAGCAGCAAATATTTCAGTGTAATTTCTATGGTCTAGCTAATTAGGCCGAGTTGACGTGTCATTGGCTTGTGACTGTTAGTCTTCAGTGTTGAGGAGTAATGAACTACTTGTAGTCCAAATTGGAGTTTAACTCCATTTTGCATTAGCTTGAAGGTAGTTGAACTAAATTCAAATCTAGGTAGTGTTTTCAGTTAAAAACTGTATTTGCCATGCAGCGGTGTAGCTAACTGCTGGAACTACACACTACTGTTTTGCCATGCAGCGGTGTAGCTAACTGCTGGAACTACACATTAGCCTTTTTACAAACATAAAATATTGGTGAAATAGGAAAATAAAATAAATATATTTTTATTTTTCAGCATCAGACCTGCCTAATTCTCACGTGAAACAAATCGTTTTCGGTGTAATAAGCTAAATTATACATTCTGATAACATATCACCCCAAAGAGCATTTTGTCACCTATAACATTTCAGATTTACATATAATAATTTTTCACAAAAGTAGTTAGGATGTTTTCATTGTAACTAAAAGTAAAACTATATTTTTTAAGGGTAGCTTAATGCCTTGAACACACCGACAGCAGCATCTGGATATGTGTGTAACAAACATTCACCTTCTGCTCACATTTCTGTCAGGTCCGTCTACAGCAAACAGTTTTGAAGTGTACGTTCTATAAATCCAAACGTAGGGCACTACGCAGAACGCACCGCAACTGCCTCTGCAACGCAATGCTGCAAGGCAAACTCAGAGTTCCATTGGAAATTAATGTTCTTCTGGTGTACCGAAATGCCACGACGTTGTTGGTGTGATCGAGGCGTCGCTGAACTTCTTCCATTGTGACGTAATTGGTCAACTATATTTTCGGAGTAGCTTCCCCAACACTGTTAGTCTACCTATAACGTGACATCAACACTGTTAGTCTACCTATAACGTGACATCAACACTGTTAGTCTACCTATAACGTGACATCA
>NW_019944193.1:78448-82759 GCF_002910315.2 Salvelinus sp. IW2-2015 | reverse complement strand
GTGTGTGTGTGCATGTGCTTCTCAAATACAGCACATCTAATACTGGATAAAAACACACTCTACACATAAAAACGTGTGTGTCAGTGGAGGCTCCTCCTCAGAGGAAAGGGGAGAACCCTCAGTGAGTTTCTACATTTTTATCCTTTTTAAATAAAACTATACTAAATCTAATCACGTCACCAAATAATTGATTAAAACACACTATTTTGTAAATTACGTCTACAGTAGCCTCAACAGTACTCTGTAGGGTAGCAACATGGTGTAGCAGGAGGACAGCTAGCCTCCATCCTCCTCTGGGTACATTGACTTCAATACAAAACCTAGGAGGCTCATGGTTCACACCCCCTTCCATAGACTTACACAGTAATTATGACAACTTATGGAGGACGTCCTCCAACCTATCAGAGTTCTTGCACCATGAACTAACATGTTGTTCACCCAATCAAAGGATCAGAGAATGAATCTAGTACTGAAAGCATAAGCTACAGCTAGCTAGCACTGCAGTGCATAAAATGTGGTGAGTAGTTGACTCAAAGAGAGAGAGAGAAAATAATTGAACAGTTTTGAACAAATTCATTTCTTCCTAAATGAAGGAGAAGCAAGAGAAAAATAGAGAGAGAGAGAAATTATTTTTCTATTTCAGGTCCACTTACTTACCGTTGAAGTCAGAAGTTTACATAAACCTTAGCCAAATACATTTAAACTCAGTTTTTCACAATTCCGGACATTTAATCCTAGTAAAACATTCCCTGTTTTAGGTCAGTTAGGATCATCACCTTATTTTAACTAGGAACAGTGGCAGGGGKAGAACAACAGATTTGTACCTTGTCAGTTCGGGGATTCGATCATGCAACCTTTCGGTTATTAGTCCAACGTTTTAAACACTAGGCTACCTACCTCCCCAAGTTTTAAGGTAGGCCTTGAAATACATCCACAGGTAAACTTTCAATTGACTCAAATGATGTCAATTAGCCTATCAGAAGCTTCTAAAGCCATGACATCATTTTCTGGAATTTTCCAAGCTGTTTATAGGCACAGTCAACTTAGTGTATGTAAACTTCTGACCCACTGGAATTGTGATACAGTGATAAGCAAAAATCCCACACTTCTGTAAACAATTTTGGAAAACACATTACTCTCATGCACCACAAAATCACACGTCCCCTAACCCACACATTACCCACCAATCAAAGCCATTATCTCTCACCGCTACCTCATCTTACGCTAACAGAACAACAAACTCCGATCCTCGGCTCATCCACTCCTACGAGACTACGTTGACGAAAAACAACGAGATCGCGCTTCTTTAATGACACTACCCATCTAAGTCGTATTGACTTCCAAACACTTCCGCCCACTTCAACACTTGCTAGGAAAATGCAGCAGCCTCAAGCTTTAGCTACTGAAACACCCTGCTATCAAACAGATCATCATCAGCCATACTCACTCATAGATGCTTAGATATGCATTAGCACTAGCCACTGCCTCCCAATCACGTACCAAACACCGCGAATTTCCAAGATGCTATGGTCTAGCGCTATTAACCACGATAGAGGATACTATGTTATGGCTAGCTGGCATAACAGGCCTATGTTAGCAGCTGCTATAACAGAGGATGCTATGTTAGCTACTGCTATAACAGAGGATGCTATGTTAGCTAGCGGCATAACAGAGATCTAGTTAGCTACCGGCATAACAGAGGATGCTTGTTAGCTTAGCCTCTATAAAAAGAGCCTATGTTAGCTAGCTGGCGTATGAACAGAGGATGCTAGGATTAGCTACTGGCTATACCAGAGGATGCATTTAGCTAGCCGGCTATAACAGAGATTATTTATGGAGCTACCGCATAACAAGGATGCTATTTACTAGCTGGCTATAACAAAGATGCTATGTTAGCTAGCTGGCTATAACAGAGGGATGCTATGTTAGCTAGCTGGCTATAACAGAGGGATGCTATGTTAGCTAGCTGGCTATGACTTTCCAACACAACACTGGAACTCTTCCATGTCAAGGTAAAGCTTTTGGTTTTATTATATTTATTGCCACCGGGGCCCACCGGTGTAACTGCTCAGTGACTGTACACTGTAACGTTACTGCATGATTGTAGTTCTATTAGCGATGCTGACTATGATGCTAATATGGTGACAACGATGTCAAAATCAAATCCAACTTTATTTGTCACATTCGCCGAATACAACAGGTGTAAACCGTGAAATGGCTTACTTATAAACCCTTAACCAACAATGCAGTTCAAGAAGAGTTAAGAAAATATTGAACAAATAAAAAAAGTTAAAAAAGTAACACAATAAGAATAACAATAACGAGGCTATATACAGGAGGTACCGGTACTGAGTCAGTGTATGGGGGTACAGGTTAGTCGAGGTAATATGTACATGTAGTTAGGGGTGAAGTGACTATGCATAGATAATTAACAGAGTGTAGCAGCAGTGTACAAAACAAATGGGAGGGGGGGGTCAATGTAAATAGTCCGGGTAGCTATTTCATTAATTGTTCAGCAGTCTTATGGCTTGGGGGTAGAAGCTGTTAAGGAGCCTTTTGGTCCTAGACTTGGCGCTCCGGTACTGCTTGCCATGCGGCAGCAGAGAAGGCAGTCTACGACTGGGGTGGTGACAATTTTGATGACAATTTTCTGGMATTTCCTCTGACACCGCCTAGTATATAGGTCCAGGATGGCAGGAAGCTTGGCCCCAGAGATGTACTGGGCCGTACCCACTACCCTCTGTAGTGTCTTACGTCCAGATGCCAAGCAGTTACCATCCTAGGAGGTGATGCAACCAGTCAGGATACTCTCGATGATGCAGCTGTAGAACTTTTTGAGGATCTCAGGACCAATGCCAAATCTTTTCAGTCTCCTGAGGGGGAAAAGGTGTTGGCGTGCCCTCTTCCAGACTGTCTTGGTGTGTTTGGACCATGAGAGTTTGTTTGTGATATGGACACCAAGGAACTTGAAACTCTCGACCCGCTCCACTACAGCCCGGTCGATGTTAATGGGCGCGTGTTTGGGCCAGCCTTTTCCTTGAGTCCACAATCAATTCCTTTGTCTTGCTCACARTGAGAGAGAGGTTGTTGTCCTGGAACTAAATCAAATCCCCCAAAATTATAAAGCCCTTCTTACATCAGCTGATGTCACAAAGTGCTGTACAGAAACCCAGCCTAAAACCCCAAACAGCAAGCAATGCAGATGTAGAAGCACGGTGGCTGGGGAAAAACTCCTTAGAAAGGCCAAAACCTAGGAAGAAACCTAGAGAGGAACCAGGCTATGAGGGGTGGCCAGTCCTCTTCTGGCTGTGCCGGGTGGAGATTATAACAGAACATGGCCAAGATGTTCAAATTTCATAGATGTATAATAATAATTTAATAATCACAGTGGTTGTCCAGAGGTGCAACAGGTCAGCACCTCAGAGTAAATGTCAGTTGGCTTTTCAAAAGCCGATCACTTCGGAGTATCTCTACCGCTCTGCTTTCTCCTAGAGAGTTGAAAAACAGCAGTTGTGGGACAGGTAGCACGTCCGGTGCCAGGTCAGGGTTCCATAGGCCGCAGGCAAGAAAGTTGCATTCTGGAGCATGCAGCACTGCAGGACTCTGAACTCCCCTGTATGGCTGTGTGTGCGGTTTGGCTTGGAAAGCTTTTTTTCACCTTGGTCACATACAGCTGATGTGGTTGTGCATTAAAGTCCACAAGAGAAGGTGAAAGAGGTGAAAGAGGAGAGTCCGCATTAGATGTTGAAGAAGGAATACAACTGGCTGCTAATGAACTGTGAAATGTGTTTACGTGTGACAGGGGTGTATTTCATTCTGCCGATTCTTTTGAAAAAACGTTTTTCCCTTAAACAGAAGCAAACGGAACAAACATGGGAGATAAACATACCCTGAATTTGTGCAAATAAACTCACTCTTGTTTGCAAACTACGTTGGAACTAATGATTACAAACCCTCCATATCAGCTAGATGCGCAGGGCAAGCTGGTGCAATGGCGTTATTGAATGTCAACTGTGCTTCCATGTATCACTCTGTCATCTCCACTTTTTTCTCTCGACCTGTGGACTTACCCTACGTTGTAAAAACTTTATCAATCATAGGCAAGGTTTGTAGCAAACCTTCATGATGGGTCATGAGTATCATTTAGAAGCCTAAAACTATCACTGTTACATTTTAACTGTCCTAATATCATATGTGTAAATAGAAACAAGGACATGCTCATAGAATAAACAAAAAACACGATCCCCAACGTCATCTTGAAATTGGCACAACCGTCACTGGTGGTGTTTGTATGTGTGTGTAGTAACTGTA
>NW_019944193.1:69222-72164 GCF_002910315.2 Salvelinus sp. IW2-2015 | reverse complement strand
CACTCCCTTCCAGTCCTGTGTGTTTCCCCTCTCAACCCCTACTCCCTCCAGGTCCCGTGTTCCTCACCCACCTTCACTCTCTTCCAGTCCTGTGTTTCTCCCCCCTCTCTCACCCCTTCACTTCCCTCCAGTCCCGTGTGCCTCAACCCCTTCACTCCCTCCAGTCCTGCTCGTTTCCCCCTCTCTCACCCCTTCCACTCCCTTCACAGTCCCGTGTTTCCTCACCCCTCACTCCCTCCAGTCCTGGTGTTTCTCCCTCTCTCACCCTTCACTCCTCCCAGTCCCGTGTTCCTCACCCTTCACTCTCTCCAGTCCTGTGTTTCTCCCCTCTCTCACCACCTTCACTCCCTCCGATCCCGGTGTTCCTCACCCCCTTCACTCCCTCCAGTCCCTGTGTTTCTCCCCTCTCACCCCTTCACTCCCTCCAGTCCCTGTTCCTCACCCCTTCACTCTCTCCCAGTCCTGTGTTTCTCCCCTCTCTCACCCCTTCACTCCCTCAGTCCCGTGTTCCTCACCCCTCACTCTCTCCAGTCCTGTGTTTCTCCCCTCTCTCACCCCTTCACAGCTCTGCAGTCCCGTGTTTCTCACCCCTTCACCTCTTCCAGTCCTGCTGTTTCTCCCCTCTCTCACCCCTTCACGCTCTCCAGTCCCGTGTTTCTCCCTCTCCAACCCCTTCACTCTCTCCAGTCCCTGTGTTCCTACCCCTTCTCTCTGCTCCCGTCCCCGTGCTTTTCTCTCCGTGCTCCTCACCCCTCCCACGCTCTCAGTCCCGTGTTTCTCCCCTCTCTCACCCCTTCACTCTCTCCATCCTGTGTTCCTCACCCCTTCACGCCTTCCAGTCCCGTGTTTCTCCCCTCTCTCACCCCTTCACTCTCTCCAGTCCTGTGTTCCTCACCTCTCTCTGACTCTTTGAGGCATCAGACTATATTTGTTAACCACCGCAGCTATCCACAGCTTCTCAAACACAGAACATCTAATACTGGATAAAAAATAATCATTATATCTGTATATAAAATATTACCTGAACCAAGAGGGAGGCTAAACAGTATTTAGTTCTCAGGCAGTGTAGAGTCAGGCAGGAGTCCTAATCTGTGTCGCAAATGGAACCCTTTAACTTATTAACTTATACACTTCTTTTTGACCAGTGCCCTGTCAAATGTAGTGCGCTACATAGGGAATAGGGTGCTATTTGAGATGCAGACCCCTAATCTTCACTCCACACACTACCTCGTCCTTATTATAACCGGGCTGCGATATCATTTAGAGAAAATAACAGTCGTTCTTTCACACTTCTAATTTCATTTTACCGCCGTGATTCTTCTTGCTCCACAAATTGCTTTTTTCCTTCCTGTTTTCTACCGATAGCTGCATTCTGGGCCGCGGTCTGGCAGGACATGATTAGGTTCCGATTTACAGGCTAAGGCTTGTATCCCAAATGGCACACTATTCCATACTGTATAGCCGTATGGGCCCTGGTCAAAAGTAGCTCACTACATAGGGAATAGGGTGCAAAGCACGTTAGAGAGTATTCGCTATTCCCTATTCGGCACAKTAGTTTTGACCAGATCCCTATAGTCCCTGGTCAAAAGTAGCTCACTACATAGGGAATAGGGTGCCATTATGGACGTAGTCAAATCTGGGTTTCCATGTTATGCTATCTGCCTTCCCCTCTAAACAGCAGGGGCTTGGTTCGGGGCAACAAAGAGCTGATGTAGTGGGTAGGACGTTTCCCATTGTGTCTAGATGGACAAAGAGAGGTAATTGTTCCACGTTGCATTATGGACTACTGTATAGTCAGCAAATACAACAAGGTTAATATACTAAAACAATGTATATATTGATTCAACAAGCACAATACTTAATACAATAGGCTTCCAGGTGAATTGAATTACCACTGGAACATTTGCTAAAAATAACCAATATAATATACAATATATTTTTTTCATAGAAAATGCTAAATCATTGACAGTAATAATGTGTGTGTGTGTGTGTGTGTGTGTGTGAACTAGACTCCTCCTCTCCCCCAATGTGCTTTGACAGGGAGGTGAGGAACAAAAGAAACAAGGAAGAATGTCAATTGTATTTCCTTCATTCTGTACATCCTCGCCTCCTTCTCAAATCCCATTGGATAAGAAGGTGAGAGGGGAGGGACATCTGACCTTTCATTCAATGGGTATTGAGAAGGAGATGAGGAGAGAGAAGGCAAAGTATAAAAAAAAAAATGACAGCCAAACTGAGCTATCATAATACCGATGGCCTGCCCAGAAACAACCCCTAAACCTAACTACCCAGAACCAACCCCCAGCCCCAACTACCCAGAAACAACCCCTAGTCCCTACTGTCCAGAAACAACCCCTAGTCCCTACTGTCCAGAAACAACCCCTAGTCCCTATGAAGAAACAACCCCTAGTCCCTACTGTCCAGAAACAACCCCTAGTCCCTACTGTCCAGAAACACCCCTAGTTCGGCATACTGTCCAGAAACACCCCTAGTTCTCCTACTGTCCAGAAACAACCCCTAGTCCTTAATTAGTCCAGAAACAACCGCCCTAATCTCAGGAAACAACCCCTAGTCCCTACTGTCCAGAACAACCTAGCCTACTGTCCAGAAACACCCCTAGTCCCTCTGTCCAGAAACAACCCCTAGTCCCTACTGTCCAGAAACAACCCCTAGTCCTACTGTCCAGAACAACCCGAGCACCTACGTCCAGACAACAACCTAGTCCACTATCCCAGAAACAACCCCTAGTCCTACTGCCAGAAACAACCCTAGTCCCTACTGTCCAGAAACAACCCCTAGTTCCTACTGTCGCAGAAACAACCCCTACCTACTCCAGAAACAACCCTCAGTCCCTACTGTCCAGAAACAAACCCTAGCCTTATCTGTCCAGAAACAACCCTAGTCGCCTATGCTAACAGAATACATACCCCCTTAGTCTCCCA
>NW_019944193.1:59388-66975 GCF_002910315.2 Salvelinus sp. IW2-2015 | reverse complement strand
TACTGTCCAGAAACAACCCTAGTCCCTACTGTCCAGAAACAACCCCTAGCCCTACTGTCCAGAACAACCCCTAGTCCCTACTGTCCAGAAAAACCCCTAGCCCCTACTGTCCAGAAACCAACCCTAGCTTCCTAACTACCCAGTCAAACAACCCCCAGCCCCAACTACCCAGAAACCAACCCCTAGTCCCTACTGTCAGAAACAACCCCTAGTCCCTACTGTCCAGAAACAACCTCCTAGCTCCTACTGTCCAGAAAACAACCCTAGTCCCTACTGGTCCAGAAACAACCCCCCTACTGTCCAGAAACAACCCCTAGTCCCTACTGTCCAGAAAACAACCCCTAGTCCCTACTGTCCCAGAAACAACCCTAGCCCCTATCTGTCCAGAAACAACCCCTAGTCCCTACTGTCCAGAAACACCACTAGCCCCTACTGTCCAGAAACAACCCTAGTCCCTACTGTCCAGAAACAACCCCTAGTCCCTACTGTCCAGAAACAACCCCTATCCCTACGTCCAGAAACAACCCCTAGCCCTACTGTCCAGAAACAACCCCTAGCCCTACTGTCCAGAAACAACCCCTAGTCCCTACTGCCAGAAACAACCCCTAGTCCCTACTGTCCAGAAACAACCCCTAGTCCCTACTGTCCAGAAACAACCCCTATCCCTACTGTCCAGAAACACCCCTAGTCCCTTACTGTCCCAGAAAACAACCCCTAGCCCTACTGTCCAGAAACAACCCCTAGTCCCTACTGTCCAGAAACAACCCCTAGCCCTACTGTCCAGAAAACAACCCCTAGTCCCTACTGTCCAGAAACAACCCCTAGCCCCTACTTCCAGAACAACCCATAACCCTCTACCAGAAACAAACCCCCACCCACCAGAAACAACCCCTAGTCCCTACTGTCCAGAAACAACCCTAGCCCTACTTCCAGAAACAACCCCTAGTCCCTACCCAGAAACAACCCCTAGTCCCTACTGTCCAGAAACAACCCTAGCCCCTACTGTCCAGAAACAACCTCTAGTCCCTACTGTCCAGAAACAACCCCTACTGTCCAGAAACAACCCCTAGCCCTACTGTCCAGAAAACAACCCCAGCCCTACGCCAGAAACAACCCCTAGCCCCTACTGTCCAGAAACAAACCCCTACCCTACTGTCCAGAAAACACCCTAGCCCCTACTGTCCAGAAACAACCCCTACCACCTGTCCAGAAAACAACCCCCCTACCCTACGTCCAGAAACAACCCCTAGCCCTTACTGTCCAGAAACAACCCCTAGCCCTACTGTCCAGAACAACCCCTAGCCCTACTGTCCAGAAACACCCCTAGCCTACTTCCAGAAACAACCCTACCCTACTGTCCAGAAAACAACCCCTAGCCCCTACTGTCCAGAAACCAACCCCTAGCCCTACTGTCAGAAACAACCCTAGCCCTACTGTTCCAGAAACAACCCCTAACCTACTGTCCAGAAACAACCCCTAGTCCCTACTGTCCAGAAACAACCCCTAGCCCTACTGTCCAGAAAACAACCCTAGTCCCTACTGTCCAGAAACAACCCCAGACCCTACTGTCCAAAACAACCCTACCCCTACTGTCCAGAAACAAACCCTACCCTACTGTCCAGAAACAACCTCTAGTCCCTACTGTCCAGAAACAACCCCTAGCCCTACTGTCCAGAAACAACCGTCTAGTCCCTACTGTCCAGAAACAACCCCTAGCCCTACTGTCCCAGAAACAACCCCTAGTCCCTACTGTCCAGAAACAACCCCTAGTCCCCTACTGTCCAGAAACAACCCCTAAGCCCTACTGTCCAGAAACAACCCCTAGTCCTACTGTCCAGAAACAACCCCTAACCCTACGTCCAAAACAACCCCTAGTCCCTAATGTCCAGAAAAACCCCTAGCCCCTACTGTCCAGAAACAACCCCTACATCTCCAGAAACAACCCCTATCCCTACTCCAAAACACCCTACTCCCTACTGTCCAGAAACAACCCCTAGTCCCTACTGTCCAGAAAACACCTCTAGTCCCTACTGTCCAGAAACAACCCCTAGCCCTACTCGTCTAGAAACAACCCCTAGCCCCTACTGTCCAGAAACAACCCCTAGCCCCTACTGCCCAGAAACAAACCCCTAGTCCCTACTGTCCAGAAAAACCCTAGTCCCCTACTGTCAGAGTCTAGACACTTGTGGAGATCGTGAGGATTGATGGGTGGTGACAGGGTGAGAGCTCCACCTCACCCTCTAATAGGCTTGGTGGAATGTTGGCGATATTCCTTTACACCTGACCAATTCTCTCAGATCTCCACAAAGTGACTAGCGGCTAGCGGTTGTTTCTAGACAGGACCTTTGGGTGTGGGGTGGACCTACAGCACCACACTTGAGCCATTGGTTGGATGTTTCATTCCATTGCTAATACACACACACACACACATTTGCACAGGTGTAACCTGGACACAACTTCGACACCCTATCAGGCTGATCAGACGCGTCTGCGTAGCTGGAGACACCCACGGCACCCTATCAGGCTGATCAGACAGGTCTGGGTAGCTGGAGACACCCACTACACCCTATCAGGCTGATCAGACCGGTCTGGGTAGCTGAGAGACACCCACTAACACCTATCAGGCTGATCAGACCAGTCTGGGTAGCTGGGAACACCCACTACACCTAATCAGCTGATCAGACCGGTCTGGGTATGCTGGAGACACCCACTACCAGCCCAATCATGCTGATCAGACTCGGTGCTGGAGTGTAGCTGAGAGCAACACTGCTGATCTAATTACTTAGCGTAATTCACTATATATTTTTAGGCAATATTCTAACACCCTGTCTTAGAGTGTGTAACCACTGTACTTTAACTCTAGCTAGTCATATCTCTAGTCTATTTACTGTTGTTTTTGATGTATAGCTAGTAGTTAGGATATATCAGTCAGCCAAACCGTTTACAGTAACAGCAGTTCATTAATAGTCAATACACATAAGTTTATGCAGACATTTTGAAATCGTACCTTATCTTGGCACTGTTGTCTTGGTATGGGCAGCATAATCCAATTCATTAATAATAGACTCACAGATTCATAGTAAATGGAGTTAGAAAGGGACCTCCTACTTTGATAGAACAGGAAGGTTTGGCTGTGCACTTGACCCAGGCATTCCACATTTAACCCCACCCACATTTGAACGTTGAAATATGAAAATTGTTTTTGAGTTCTGTATGCATAAATGAGAAAAAAAACCAAGCAATTTAAAATGTTTTTTTTAATTTTAATTTCTATTCAAAAACAACAAACAAGCCATTTTCACGTTCCCGAATTGCTATGTTTCAACTCAGAAAACAAGCTTTCAAAAGGTACACAGACCTTAGATTTAATATTGTCCATGAAGTAGCTAATATCTTGACCTCCATAACAACATAGAACCAAAAATTTCTGTCAATCCTCCTGATCACGTTAATTCCCGCACTTTGGCTGTTCAGTCACGTGTATCGTCACACAAGCTCTTTATTACTTGATCGCAAGTCAGAAAATAATTTCCTGATCAGTTGACGTCGGGCGATAATGTCCCCACGAACTTAACAGGCTAGACAGCAAACGTGCAATCAAACAAACTATTAGCATAATTATGAAGAACACCGATAATGACAGTATCGATTGTTTTGTTTTATTAATCATATTAAGTTACTCTTTCTGTTTGAAGCATTTGATTTTTGCAATCATATACATTATTTTGGTTATGTTTGCCTATGGAAACTGTTTTCACACCGTAACATATTTGTAGGGCGATGCGAAATTTACGAAGGTTACAGTATACCCTACTGTCCAGAAACAACCCCTAGCCCCTACTGTCCAGAAACAACCCCTAGTCCCTACTGTCCAGAAACAACCCCTAGTCCCTACTGTCCAGAGTCTAGACACTTGTGGAGATCGGTGAGGGATTGATGGGTGGTGACAGGGTGAGAGCTCCACCTCACCCTCTAATAGGCTTGGTGGAATGTTGGCGATATTCCTTTACACCTGACCAATTCTCTCAGATCTCCACAAAGTGACTAGCGGCTAGCGGTTGTTTCTAGACAGGACCTTTGGGTGTGGGGTGGACCTACAGCACCACACTTGAGCCATTGGTTGGATGTTTCATTCCATTGCTATACACACACACACACAGATTTGCACAGGTGTAACCTGGACACAACTTCGACACCCTATCAGGCTGATCAGACCGGTCTGCGTAGCTGGAGACACCCACGGCACCCTATCAGGCTGATCAGACAGGTCTGGGTAGCTGGAGACACCCACTACACCCTATCAGGCTGATCAGACCGGTCTGGGTAGCTGGAGACACCCACTACACCCTATCAGGCTGATCAGACCAGTCTGGGTAGCTGGAAACACCCACTACACCCAATCATGGCTGATCAGACCGGTCTGGGTAGCTGGAGACACCCACTACACCCAATCATGGCTGATCAGACCGGTCTGGGTAGCTGGAGACCTGCTGGAAACAGCGAAACTATATATTTACAAATCACACCCTTGCTTTAGAGGTGTAACCACTGACTAACTATAGCTAGGGCATATCTCTAGTCTATTTACTGTTGTTTTTGATGTATAGCTAGGGCATATCTCTAGTCTATTTACTGTTGTTTTGATGTATAGCTAGGGCATATCTCTAGTCTATTTACTGTTGTTTTTGATGTATAGCTAGGNGCTAGGGCATATCTCTAGTCTATTTACTGTTGTTTTGATGTATAGCTAGGGCATATCTCTAGTCTATTTACTGTTGTTTTTGATGTATAGCTAGGTAGTTAGGATATATCAGTCAGCCAAACCGTTTACAGTAACAGCAGTTCATTAATAAGTCAATACACACTAAGTGTTATGCAGACATTTTGAAATCGTACCTTATCTTGGCACTGTGTCTTGGTATGGGCAGCTATTAATCAATTCATTAATAGATAATAGACTCACAGATTCATAGAATGGAGTTAGAAAGGTGACCTCCTACTTTGATAGAACAGGAAGTGTTGGCTGTGCACTTGACCAGGCATTCCACATTTAACCCCACCCACATTTGAACGTTGAAATATGAAATTGTTTTTGGTTCTGTATGCATAAATGAAGAAAAAAAAKCAAGCAATTTAAAATGTTTTTTTAATTTTTAATTTCTATTCAAAAACGAACAAACAAGCCATTTTCACGTTCCCGATTGCTATGTTTCAACTCAGAAAACAAGCTTTCAAAAGGTACACAGACCTTAGATTTAATATTGTCCATGAAGTAGGCTAATTATCTTGACCTCCATAACAACATAGAAACCAAAATGTTCTGTCAATCCTCCTGATCAACGTTAATTCCCGCACTTTGGCTGTTCAGTCACGTGTATCGTCACACAAGCTCTTTATTACTTGATCGCAAGTCAGAAAATKATTTCCTGAATCAGTTGACGTCGGGCGATAATGTCCCCAACGTAACTTAACAGCTAGACAGCAAACGTGCATCAAACAACTATTATGCATAATTATTGAAGAACACCGATAATGACAGTATCGATTTTTTGTTTTATTAATCATATTAAAGTTACTCTTTCTGTTTGAAGCATTGGATTTTTGCAATCATATACATTATTTTGGGATATGTTTGCCTATGGAAACTGTTTTCACACCGTAACATATTGTAGGGCGATGCGAAATGTTACGAGGTTACAGTATACTTCCCAGATCGCCATACCAAAAAAACTCTGACAGCAATATCCAGGAATTTCACAGGATCCAGGCCAATGCGAAATTKAATTGTTAAATGCTTAGTATATGATATAACAACAYACAGCATTATCATACATTTACGGAAAGAGAGTGAAAGTGTTTTATGTCACACGATTTTTGCCAAATCTGTGAAGAATCCATATATGAGAGAAGGTTTAAACATGGTTTTGAATATCTATGTTCCCCCTTCATATGAATTATATTGAGTGTATATCTATGTTCCCCCTTCATATGAATTATATTGAATGAATATCTATGTTCTCCCTTCATATGAATTATATTGGATGAATATCTATGTTCTCCCTTCATATGAATTATATTGGATGTATACTATGCATTCCCCCTTCATATGAATTATATTGATGATATCTATTTCTCCCTTCATATGAAATATATTGGATGAATATCTATGTTCTCCCTTCATATGAATTATATTGGATGATATACTATGTTCCCCTTCATATGAATTATATTGATGTATATCTATGTTCCCTTCATATGAATTATATTGGATGAATATCTATGTTCTCCCCTTCATATGAATTATAATTGATGAATTATCTATGTTCTCCTCCTCATATGAATTATATGGATGAATATTATGTTCTCCCTTCATATGAATTATATTGGATGTATATCTATGTTCTCCCCTTTATATCTTTATGAATTCACATGACAAAAAAAGGAAAAATTATGAATCATTACTTTGCTCCAAACAGTTGTCCACTACAATAAATGCCCACTGGCACCCTAATTTATAGAAAGACCCACTGGCACCCTAATTTATAGAAAGGCCCTTATTCAGAATGCAGTTTTTTTTAGCACTAGTACTGAGTCTTGTTAGTACGTGGGTTGTTGGACTCAATCTATTATCTTTTGCCCACAATCTAAAGGCAGAGGAAAGAGACAGAGAAGGGGGAGAAAGGGGGAAGAAAGAGAGAAGGACAACGCGTGAGAGCAACAGAGAAAGGGTGAGAGAGAGAGAAACAGAGCAAAGGATAGTGAGAAAGATAGATGATTTTAATTTMGAGACAGACTGGTTGTGATGTGCCAGCTAACTGCTGGCATTTCATGTGGCCTACGTGCGCTGTGAGCTACTTGTTCCGTACGTGCGCGTCATCTAAATCAGAGAGTCTCATACCACAGCCTCCTCCATTAATCACCCAGACACACTGGGCAGACACAGACAGAGACACAGACAGAGACGCAGACGGAGACATAGACACTACCCACAAGGAACGGCTGCTCACTGCTACAAATTTTCAATAAAGACCTGGTCTCAGTCCAAAATGGCACCCTATTCACTAATTAGTGCACTACTTTTGACCAGGGCCAATAGGACTTGGGAGCCATTTCGGAAGCACACTCAGACACAACCAGCAGGAACTTCTGCTCTTGCTACAAATCTTTAACAAAGACCAAGTGTCACATTGACTCCTCAGAGCTTGTGACATTAAAGAGACATTAAGATTAAAGTCATCTAAGGATTCTATTGAAATTAAATTAAGGAAAATGTCTCTTCTTATAACATTGGTAACTCAGCAAAAAAAMAAATGTCCCTTTTTCAGGACCTTGTCTTTCAAAGATAATTCGTAAAAATAACTTCACAGATCCTCATTGTAAAGGGTTTAAACACTGTTTCCCATGCTTGTTCAATGACCCATAAACAATTAATGAACATGCACCTGTGGAACGGTCGTTAAGATACTAACAGCTTACAGACYYTAGGCAATTAAGGTCACAGTTATGAAAACTTAGGACACTAAAGAGGCCTTTCTACTGACTCTGAAAAACAACAAAAGAAAGATGCCCAGGGTCCCTGCTCATCTG
>NW_019944193.1:42781-59363 GCF_002910315.2 Salvelinus sp. IW2-2015 | reverse complement strand
TCCCTGCTATCTGCTGAACGGCCATGTAGGCATTGCTCATAAAGGAACATGAGCGACTACAGATGGGCCGATGCAATAAAAAAAACCGGGCTACTGAGTCTGCCGATAAGCATTAATGGTGATTGGACGAGAGTCGAAAGCCTTGGCCAGGTCGATGAAGACGGCTTGCCACAAGTAATGTCTGTTTAATCGATGGCGGTTTATGAATACGTTAACCTGAGCGTGTGCTAGGTGCACCCGTGACCGCCTCGGAAACCCGGATTGCCACAGCGGAGAAGTACTGGTGGGATATCGAGATGCGTCAGTGATCTGTTGGTGACTTGGCTTTCAAGGACCTTAGATAGGCAGGCCAGGATGGAATAGGTCTGTATACTGGATAACAGTTTGGGTCCAGGGTGCTCCCCCTTTGAAAGGTGATGACCGCGGCAGCTTTCCAATCCTTAGGGATCTCAAGAGAACGAAGGAGAGGTTGAACAGCTGGTAATTAGGGGTGCGACAATGCGCGGGACATTCAAGAAATAGGGTTGCCAGATTGTCAAGCCCAGCTGATTTGTATGGGTCCAGGGTTTCCAGCTCTTTCAGAACATCTGCTAATCTGGATTATGGGTAAAGGAGAACTGGGAGCTTCGGCGAGTAGCAGCGGGGGGGGCGGCGCCTTTGGCCAAGGTTGAGTCGCCAAGGAGGCTATGGCCAGCCATTGAGAAATTTGTTCGTTGAAGTTTTCGTATTATCACGGACTTATTTCATTTGGTGGACCGTGTTACCTAGCCTCAGTGCAGTGGGCCAGCTGCGAGGAAGGTGCTCTTGTTTTCCATGGACTTTTACATTATCCCAGAAACTTTGGAGTTAGAGCCTACAGATGCAAATTTCTGCTTGAAAAAGCTGGCCTTTGCTTTCACTGAACACTGCGTGTATTGCGTTCCTGACTTCCACTGAACAGTTGCATATCGCGGGGCTCTTCGATGCTATTGCAGTTCGCCACAGGATTGTTTTTGGCTGGTCGAGGGCAGTCAGGGTTCTGGAGTAACAAGCATATCGTTTCTTGGTTTTCTGCATTTTTGCAACAGAGCATGCTTGTCTAATATGTGAGAATAACTTTTTAAAGAATGACCCAGGCATCCTCAACTGACGGGATGAGGTCAATATCCCCCAGATACCCGGGCCAGCGTCGATGTAGAAGAGGCCTGCCGCCAGGAAAGGTTTAGGGAGCGTTTGACAGTGATGATGGGTGTCGTTGACCGCGGGACCCGTGGCGGATACAGGCCAATTGCAGCAGTATCGCTGAGATCTTGATTGAAACACAGCCAGAGGTGTATTGGAGGCAGGTTGGGTCAGGATTTAATGTCTATTAGGGTGCCATGTTTAACGGATTTAGGGTATGTACCTGGTGTTCTCTGGATTGATTGTGTGAGAGGTTTAGCGGCATCAAGCTTGGATTGTAGGACTGCCGGGGGTGTTAAGCATATCCCAGTTTAGGTCACCTAACAGAACAAACTCGAAGCTAGATGGGGAGCGATCCAATTCACAGATGGTGTCCAGGGCAAACAGCTGGAGCTGAGGGGGTCGGGTAAGCAGGCGGCAACAGTGAGAGAGACTTATTTCTGAGAGATTATTTTTAAAAATTAGAAGTTCGAACGTTTGGCATAGACCTGGAAAGTTATACAGAACTTTGCAGGCTATCTCTGCAGTAGATTGCAACTCCTCCTCCTCTGGCAGTTCTAATCTTGACGGAAAGTGTTATAGTTGGGTATGGAAATCTCAGAATTTTGCGGTGGCCTTCCTAAAAACCAGGATTCGACACGGCAAGACATCAGGGTTGGCAGAAAGTGTGCTAAAGCGTGAGTAAGCAAACTTAGGGAGGAGGCTTCTGATGTTACATGCATAGGCCAAGGCTTTTCTCGAATCCACAGAAAGTCAACAAATGAGGTTGACTGGGACATGCAGGCCTGGGTTTACCTCCACACACCCGAGGAACAGAGAGTTAGTAGGATGAGGTCGGCTATAAAGGCTATTCAAAACTGGAGCGCCTAGAGCGTTGGGACAAAGAATAAAAAAGGAGCAGATTTATGGCGTGGTATAGAATAGATTCTGGCATAATGTGCAGACAGGGGTATGTGGGGCACGGGTACAGCGAGCAAAAAAAGGGGGCCCCAGGGGCAAAAAACCTGGGGGTTTTTTGATGATAAGAGAGGTTGGTATCTCTGGACATGCTGGTCTCAATGGTGAGGTCACCGCATGTGTGGGGGTGGGACAAAGGAGGTATCAGAGGTACGAGAGTGGAAACTACGGGTCCATTGCAAACCAAACAATGTGATAATGATAACTAGCCTGCGACAACAGTATGCAAGGCATATTGATATTGAGAGAGACATACAATAAGGCATAAATGATTGCAGGTCTTGATTGGAGAGCTAGCTAAAACAACAAAGGTAAGATAACAAGCAGCAATAACAGGGTGTAGTCTAACACAGCAACAACAGGTAAAAATGGCGACGGACTTAGCAAGAGGGTCGATAACTACACACAGATCCTGAGTTAAAAGCACCAGAGCCGACAGATAAAACACAAATAAACAGAATGGAGTACCGTGAATTAATGGACAGTCAAGCAGGCATCAGCTATGTAGCCAGTGACATATGTCCAGGGGGGCAGCCGTAGATGGAGCAGAGGCCTCCAGTAAGCTAGCAACGCCCGGCCGGTTTTTTTAAACGTTTAGTAGCCCGGGGGGGGTCTGCTCAGACGAGGGGTCTGCTCAGACGTGGTCGTCTCAATGTCGACAGAGATCAACGATGCGATGGCGAAAGAGAGGTTGTGAATTGTTAGAATTGTGTTTGCTAACTGGTCTAGCATCGTGGCAGTGCGCAGCTTGCCTAGCTGCAAGCTAGCTGTGAGGATTCAAGAAGTAGTGGCTCAGGGATTACGGCAGGAATCCGGCATTGTTGCGAAGAGACAGTCCGATGCTGTAAATGGTGAGTAATATCCAGGCTAATAAACAGGGCTGGGTATGTCTGTGCAGAAGTTTGCTAAATTAGCTTTGTAAGCTGATTAGACCAGTTGTGATGAGTGGGCAGGCTCTGTGTCGGCAAAAAAAGGTCCAGTCCAATGCAAAAGAGGGTATTTGTAGCCAAAGAATTCGCTGGTAATTCCAAATGTAATCAAGTCTTTTGTTAACCTCTTTATGATAGGGCAGCATTTTCACTTTTGGATGAATTACGTGCCCATAGGAACTGCCTCCTACTCTGTCCCAGATGCTAATATATGATTATTACTATTGGATATACAAACTCTGAAGTTTCTAAACTGTTTGAATGATGTCTGTGAGTATAACAGAACTCATATGGCAGGCAAAAACCTGAGAAAAAATCCAAACAGGAAGTGAGAATTCTCAGACTGCAATGTTCAACTCATCGCCGATTCAATTCCCTGTAAATATGGATCTGTTTGCACTTCTACGCCTTCCATAGATGTCAACAGTCTGTAGAACATGAATGGAAGCCTCTAGTGTGATGTGGGGCCGGATGGGAGGTGTTTCAGTCATTGGTCTGGCAGAAGGCCAGATCCTGGTCATGCGCTTCCTCATGATATCGCCTTGGCGTTCATAACTTCTACAGACATGAAGGAATGCTCCGGTTGGAACGTTATTGGATATAGCTGATAACAACATCCTGAAGATTAATTCTCTACTTAGTTTGACCAGTTTATTCGACCGTTTTATATAACTTTTTGAGTTTTTCGTCCGAGTTCGCCTGCATCTGCGCGAGCGTTTGGACATGTGGCACTAAACATGCTAGCAAAAGTAGCTACTTAGCACATAAGTAATGGACATTATCGAAGTAAACAACGATTTATTGTGGAACTAGGATTCCTGGAGTGCATTCTGATGAAGATGATCAAAGGTAAGGGAATATTTATGATGTAATTTCGTATTTCTGTTGACTCCAACATGGCGGAGAAATTTTGTTTTTATCTGAGGCGCCGTCTCAGATTATTCCATGGTGTGCTTTTTACGTAAAGTTTTTTTGAAATCGCACACAGCGGTTGCATTTAAGAACAAGTGTATCTTAATTACATGTAAAACATGTATCTTTCATCAAAGTTTATGATGAGTATTTCTGTTATTTGACATGGCCTCTCTGCAATTTCTCCGGATATTTTGGAGCATTTCTGAACATGGCGGCCAGTAAACCGAGATTTGTGGATATAAATATGACATTATACGAACAAAACAACATGTATTGTGTAACATGATGTCCTATGAGTGTCATCTGATGAAGATCATCAAAGGTTAGTGATTAATTTATCTCTATTTCTGCTTTTTGTGACTACTATCTTTTGCTGGGAAAATGGCTGTGTTTTTCTGTGGCTATTACTGAGACTAACATAATTGTTTGTGTGCTTTCCCCGTAAATCCTTTTTGAAATCAGACATGTTGGCTGGATTCACAACATGTGTAGCTTTAATTTGGTGTCTTTCATGTGTGATTTCATGAAAGATAGATTTGTATAGTAATATATTTGAATTTCGGCGCGCTACATTTTTTCTGGCTTTTTGGCCAAGTGGGACGCTACCGTCCCGCATATCCAGAGAAGTAAGACATGTAGCTATCTAGCTAAAGAATGAAACCTAATGCGCTTTCAAGACAACTGAGGACAAATACGAGTCAAATCATGACATCAGTAATCTTCTGGTTGAAAGTCTAGAAAGAGTTCCCAGGTGGGAATTCCGAGTTGGATGACCATCCCCTCAAACATCCCAGTCAGGGCTTGTTTTGAACACAGTGAAGTTGGAAGTCTGAGATTTCCAAGTTCCCAGTTGTATTGAATGTGGTAATAATCACAACGCAATACTACTAGCAATACAAAAACTGATTGTCAAAGCTAGCCACCACGCATGAATCTGCAAGTAGCTAAAGCTAACTAACTAGTTCAATGTTACCTAGCTAGCAAACATTAGGCTATAACTAGCAATCTATAGCTTTCCTGAGATTACAAATAATATTACTCACAGATCATACACGTAACACTAGCTAGCTAGATAGCCAGCTAACGTTAGCTAGCTAACACGATGCTTTAACTTGGAATGAAAACAAATTTCGACAAAATTAGAAACTTATAATATCTGAAAAGTAGCTACTAGACTCTCTACCCATATACATGGATGGACGCTTCTCCCTCTCTGTCATGGATGTCATGTGCCTTTAGTTTGAAAGTGTAATCCGGAGAGAAAGGTGTTGATTTACAACAGACCTCTGTATGTTCTCTTTGACTCACTCTGCATATTTGCAATCAAATGCCAGAATTTTTCTCCATCTCAGCGACATACTCTGCTTCCACCGGGCATTCCACTGATTTCAAAACTCTGTCAACTTCTTCTGTGACAACAACACTGTTGTTGCTGTTTAGAAAGACTCTACAATGTCTGCTTCAATGAAAATGTTTTTACCTACATCAGGGATTTCCTCATTGTCTGATTTATTTTCAGAGTCAGAGAGAGTCGGCTTGCCTCCAGAAAGTGGAGAGCAACAGTAGCAACACTTTTGCAGTTCTTCATGAATCTTTCAAAAAGCGACGAGAAACATTTCCATACACTTCTTCTTCCAACAGGGTTGGCATTACAATAAATGGTTGCATTACCGCCGACCTACTAGACTGAGTTAAACTGCCCTTAATGTGCTGAAAAGAATAATACAATATATATATAGTTTAAAAAATCAACAAATACCCATACTCACCCATACGACCACATGAAATCCCACCACCCTACTCCACTATTTAAATCTAGGTTAGTCCTAAGCGCAGGCTGCCATATCAGGCCTGAAAATGAGACACCACCACTGCAACACACACGCCGCTGGTATACAACTCTTCTCTAAAGTACAGAGTCCTCTCGTTACACCATACATAATAACCTGCTTACCTGCGGCGCCACCACAAACCTCAATTTGTCCAAGTGGCTGTGGAGTTACATGTCCATCCGCATCGCTTAATCATGTATGGCCATAACGATTGCTATAAAATGCCAAAAAATAAAAATCAATCTTTACTGAAATATTGACGTGTATGGCCTTATCCCTCAGTGCTTACTTGCCCGCACAGATCTGACTACTTTCACATCACGTACCCTACAGGATCCCATAGTTCACTATGACCCATCTTTCCTCTAACTGTTCCACAACACCTCAGCATAACGCAACTTCTGCTCCACTCTAAGCCCTGGATACCAGCAAAACCTCAACCCTAGGACGACGTCTCTCCGCGGGTCAACAGCAGGACAGTATACTGAACGCGACGATTTAGTAAAGTCCACCATGAGCACACTATCCAGTTAGCCACATACCACTACCATTAGGTCCTTTTTGGCATACCATGCCTCGTGACCAACTGAACTTCTCACCAACCTTAGGATCCTCCCTCCGACACAACTGCTGCCCACATGCCTATTATCGTTTGAGCACCTAGTAGTCAACAGACGTATAAGATGTACTTGGCAAAAACGCAAGACACAGGAAACATAGCTTATAGAATATCCCTAATATCACCTCTTGAAATCGGCAACAAGACTCAACATCAAGAACTAATAAGTAGAACATGAACAACGACTCGTCTGTTTCCATCAGTTCACCTAACATCAGCGCCGTACAGCATGGTTACCTGCTCAGGCGCCACCCAAATACCGTATCGAGCATACCACAAACACTGAAATCTTCCCCTTCAGTTGGCAAACTTCCACATTTTACGCGGCTACCCCGAAGTAATCACTTCGTTCCGCAGATGGGCGCCCTTTCTCTGTAGAGCAAAACAACTTCAGCATACCTTGTCCAGCATTAGGGTTTATCACGAGCGCCTGGCATCCTTCTGACCTGCAGAAACACGCAGCAATTATCACCGAACCAGTTTCTGCTTATTATCTCTTTCCCATTCCACAGCACCACAACTTGTTTCACCCACCCTGAAAACCACCAAGATAGTGGATCCTATAGTCGACAGAATAAAAAGTCCAAAAAAACAAGGAGAAGAAAGGGGGGGGGTACGCTTTTCAAAAAATTGGCACTTGCCTACCGTCGCAGAGTCAATCTCATCCTGACCCTCGGCAAGCCTTGGGCGTCGAGAACGTTCACCACACCTACGCGCTCCGATACTGTCACCATCCCTCCTCACTTCCACTCTTCTCCTCGCCTTCTCGAGTCCGGGATGTTACAGGCTCCACACTTTTACCATTTCTTATTTAAACAAACGCAATCTCCCTTTTTCCGCCATGTTGTAACCGATTCAAGCTTCACCCTCCCTCTCTCTCTTCAACTTCCTGCTAGCCTCTGCCTTTCTCTCCATGCCTTATTTATAACAGCTACACTTCTCCTGACATACAGTCTTGTTTCTGCCCTCTCAAGGGAACGCCATATTCCTTCCTCCACACAGGACTCCAAACGTGGCTGTCATGCACCAAAACTCCGAAGCCATTAACCTAACACATACTGAGCACGCTCATGTTATAGACAGAAGCGGTGTACAGGCAGACCCAAACCGAACTCATCTCTTTGCTATTCCAGCCCATTCATCTTGCGGCTTTAGCGGAAGTTCCTGACTTGTCAGTGGCTTAAACCACAACTAGGCGTCGTAAGTTAACATTGTAAGATAGTTACTGATTTGCGACTATAATGATTATTATTAAGGCACAGAAGTTCACGTTCGCAGATAGCAGTGTGTCGTGCAACGAAAAAAAACGCATTTTGATAATTAAAAAAATGCGATGTTTACGTTCAAAGACTCTCTCCTGTGAATAGACGAGTCCGACGATGGTGAGAACATACGGCCTATTTCGTGAAAACGATGGCGACATTTCTCGCAGTGGCAAGAAGCCACTTGCTCTACCTCTGTGTTAGGGTTCAGGGGCCAGAGAACGCACGTCAGCTTACCTGGTCACCAATACACAGGCCCTATCAGGGGTAACAGAACCCTATTCCTGGCATTTTTGTAATTGGACACAGGTGCAGAAGACAACTCAGATCAGAACTCGTGCACCACCTCAACACAGACTCACCACTAGACCCTGCGTACCAAGACAAGACTCTAACACCACCTCAACAGGGAGTACAGCCTCCACCCTTACTCTTCTACCGGTGTTAGGTGTGGAAATGACCGATGTGAGGACTGTTTGGCGGGTTCATGTATATATTTAATTGTTATACAGTAATAGGCCTTATTCAAACAATTGTACTACATTAATTTTGCCATCTAAGTATGTTGTTACTATCACGCCTGTGTACAGTCTACAACATGATGTGTTTAGTGTGCCCTGTGCCAGAGTTAATGTGTACTCTTAAGTCTACTTCAGGCCATTATGTAGAAATCTCTCCCCGAGTACCTACAAATGGACCAAGATGTTGCCAGTGCCGCGGCATTGTTTATACACACACCCCAAGAATAGGCCGGTCGACGACGTCCGGTCAACTAACCATAGCCACAGCCCAAAAATGACCGCGCATGTTACAATTCCTTAGCACCGAGCGGACTAATGAACCGTGTAACCATTACCCAGTAGTTAAGCTGCGTAACGGTTACTGCGCCTAGGGTTAAGAATAGCCTCCATACTGGCCTATAGCCTGAGTCTCTCCCATGAGGAGGAGATGCACTGCAGTACTTAATGCAGCTGGTGGCCACACCAGATACTAACTGTTACTTTTGATTTTGACCCCCCCTTTGTTCAGGGACACATTATTCCATTCTTGTTATGTTCATACAAATATTTACACATGTTAAGTTTGCTGAAAATAAACGTAGTTGACAGTGAGAGGACGTTTCTTTTTTCACTGAGTTTATATACTTTTTCATTGACTGTGAATGACTGCCACAAGACTGTGTTTGCCCTTTGAGCTAAAGTCTAGGCATTAAGTCTAAACTTCAGATCTTAGGCAAAGTTACTCATCACGTGAGGATCGTTCACTTTTTTACATTCTACCCTTACCTTGTACTTCCTTGTAACAAACTGCCCAAAACTCTCACTGAACCCTCTCTCTGGATAGGACATAGAGACAAACTCTGTATGACTTTTCAGCTGCAGCAAAGGTTACCATTCCCCACCTCAGCCTGACTTATTCGTGACTGACCGGCTCGATTCGGTCCTACGTGTTGTAGAAAATCTTTATTTAATTTTTTTTACATTGGATAAAAAGTAGATACTCAGAGATAGAAAATGATATATCATACAATGCAGTTGAGGAACAATGGGAAAGTAATTCTGCTTTGAAAGTTTAACGTCACTTTTGAGAAAATGGCCCTTGAATGTTTTGGTACATGTACTGGAGAGCTCTTCTTTGTTTACACCCATTCAGCATCGTTCAGCATCGTTCACACCCTCTTAAGCTTTAGCCCCACCCATCTCTTTAAGGATTCACATGTGATTCCATGTGATAAACAGAGTAAGGTTTTTATAAATATTTTATAATTATTAAATGATTCTTACCCAGACACACTTCTAAATTGATGGGTCATGTGAAAGAAATGTTATAACCACCCCCCAGCCACATCTAGCTAAGTGGATGGGTCACTATTGTCTAGACATGTACACATCTTCATGAAATACAATAGATGGCCATAATCACTCCCAGACACACCTGGCAAACTTGATGGGTCATGTAATCAAGTCTTTTGTTAACTTCTTTATGATAGGGGGCAGCATTTTCACTTTTGGATGAATTACGTGCCCATAGTGAACTGCCTCCTACTCTGTCCCAGATGCTAATATATGCATATTATTATTACTATTGGATATACAACACTCTGAAGTTTCTAAAACTGTTTGAATGATGTCTGTGAGTATAACAGAACTCATATGGCAGGCAAAAACCTGAGAAAAAATCCAAACAGGAAGTGAGAATTCTCAGACTGATCAATGTTCAACTCATCGCCGATTCAATTCCCTGTAAGATATGGATCTGTTTGCACTTCCTACGCCTTCCACTAGATGTCAACAGTCTGTAGAACCTGTCTCTTATACACATCTAGATGTGTATAAGAGACAGCACCTGGCAAACTTGATGGGTCATGTAATCAAGTCTTTTGTTAACRTCTTTATGATAGGGGGCAGCATTTTCACTTTTGGATGAATTACGTGCCCATAGTGAACTGCCTCCTACTCTGTCCCAGATGCTAATATATGATTATTACTATTGGATATACAACACTCTGAAGTTTCTAAAACTGTTTGAATGATGTCTGTGAGTATAACAGAACTCATATGGCAGGCAAAAACCTGAGAAAAAATCCAAACAGGAAGTGAGAATTCTCAGACTGATCAATGTTCAACTCATCGCCGATTCAATTCCCTGTAAGATATGGATCTGTTTGCACTTCCTACGCCTTCCAKTAGATGTCAACAGTCTGTAGAACATGGAATGAAGCCTCTAGTGTGATGTGGGGCCGGATGGGAGGTGTTTCAGTCATTGGTCTGGCAGAAGGCCAGATCCTGGTCATGCGCTTTCCTCATGATATCGCCTTGCGTTCCATAACTTCTACAGACATGAAGGAATGCTCCGGTTGGAACGTTATTGGATATAGCTGATAACAACATCCTGAAGATTAATTCTCTACTTAGTTTGACCAGTTTATTCGACCTGTTTATATAACTTTTTGYAGTTTTCGTCCGAGTTCGCCTGCATCTGCGCGAGCGTTTGGACATGTGCACTAAACATGCTAGCAAAAGTAGCTACTTAGACATAAGTAATGGACATTATCGAAGTAAACAACGATTTATTGTGGAACTAGGATTCCTGGGAGTGCATTCTGATGAAGATGATCAAAGGTAAGGGAATATTTATGATGTAATTTCGTATTTCTGTTGACTCCAACATGGCGGAGAAATTTTGTTTTTATCTGAGCGCCGTCTCAGATTATTCCATGGTGTGCTTTTTACGTAAAGTTTTTTTGAAATCGCACACAGCGGTTGCATTAAGAACAAGTGTATCTTTAATTACATGTAAAACATGTATCTTTCATCAAAGTTTATGATGAGTATTTCTGTTATTTGACATGGCTCTCTGCAATTTCTCCGGATATTTTGGAGGCATTTCTGAACATGGCGCCAATGTAAACCGAGATTTGTGGATATAAATATGCACATTATCGAACAAAACATACATGTATTGTGTAACATGATGTCCTATGAGTGTCATCTGATGAAGATCATCAAAGGTTAGTGATTAATATTATCTCTATTTCTGCTTTTTGTGACTACTATCTTTTGCTGGGAAAATGGCTGTGTTTTTCTGTGGCTATGTACTGAGCTAACATAATTGTTTGGTGTGCTTTCCCCGTAAATCCTTTTTGAAATCAGACATGTTGGCTGGATTCACAACATGTGTAGCTTTAATTTGGTGTCTTTCATGTGTGATTTCATGAAAGATKGATTTMTATAGTAATATATTTGAATTTGGCGCGCTACATTTTTTCTGGCTTTTGGCCAAGTGGGACGCTACCGTCCCGCATATCCCAGAGAAGTTAAGACATGTAGCTATCTAGCTAAAGAATGAAACCTAATGGCGCTTTCAAGACAACTGAGGACAAATACGAGGTCAAATCATGACATCAGTAATCTTCTGGTTGGAAAGTCTAGAAAGAGTTCCCAGGTGGGAATTCCGAGTTGGATGACCATCCCCTCAACATCCCAGTCAGGGCTTGTTTTGAACACAGTGAAGTTGGAAGTCTGAGATTTCCAAGTTCCCAGTTGTATTGAATGTGGTAATAATCACAACGCAATACTACTAGCAATACAAACTGATTGTCAAAGCTAGCCACCACGCATGAATCTGCAAGTAGCTAAAGCTAACTAACTAGGTTCAATGTTACCTAGCTAGCAAACATTAGGCTATAACTAGCAATYCKTATAGCTTCCTGAGATACAAATAATATTACTYCACAGATCATACACGTAACACTAGCTAGCTAGATAGCCAGCTAACGTTAGCTAGCTAACACTATGCTTTAACTTGGAATGAAAACAAATTTCMGACAAAATTAGAAACTTATAATATCTGAAAATGTAGCTAGCTAGACTCTCTTACCCATATACATGGATGGACGCTTCTCCCTCTCTGTCATGGATGTCATGGTTGCCTTTAGTTTGAAGATGTAATCCGGAGAAAGGTGTTTTATACAACAGACCTCTGTATGTTCTCTTTGACTCTCTCTGCATATTTGCAATCAAATGCCAGAATTTTCTCCATCTCCTTAGCGATCATACTCTGCTTCCACCGGGCATTCCACTGATTTCAAAACTCTGTCAACTTCTTCTGTGACAACAACACTGTTGATTGCTGTTTTAGAAGACTCTACAATGTCTGCTTCAATGAAAATGTTTTTACCTACATCAGGGATTTCCTCATTGTCTGATTTATTTTCAGAGTCAGAGAGAGTCGGCTGTCCTCCAGAAAGTGGAGAGCAGTACAGTAGCAACACTTTTGCAGTTCTTCATGATATCTTTCAAAAAAGCCGAGGTAGAAAGCATTGCCTACACTTCTTCTTCCAACAGGGGTTGGCATACAATAAATGTTGCATTACCGCCACCTACTAGACTGGAGTATAACTCCCTTATATGTTGCTTGAAAAGAATAATACAATATATATATAGTTTTAAAAAATCAACAAATACACACCACCCTACACTCACTGAAATCCCACCACCCTACTCCACTATTTAAATCTATTTAGTCCTAACTCAGGCCAACAGCCTGAAAGGATGAGACACCACCACTCAACACACCCTGTAACTCTTCTGAAGTCAAGTCTCGTACACCCAAATACCTCTCTGCGGCTGCCACCACAACCTCAATTTTCTMCGAGTTACATTCCATCCCTGCAGTACAGTTGATAACCATTGCTATAAATGCTAAAAATCCAATCTTACTGAAGTATATATGACTTGTTGGCCTATCCCTCTGTACTGGCACAGATCTACTATTCACATCACTCCTCTCAGGATCCCTTTCACTTGACCCATCTTCCTCTACTTTCTTCACTACCTCAGCATACGACAACTTCTGCTCCACTCTAACCCTGGAAACCTCAACCTAACTCTCTCTCACACGGGACATTTCTGAACCCCAGCCCCATGGGCACACCTACAGTTACCACATACCACTACCTTCCCCAATGCTACACATTCCTTTGTCTCATGCCCTTCTGCACACTTCTCACACCTAGGATCCTCCCTCCTACACACACTGCTGCCACATGCCCATAKGTTTGACACCTGTAACAACGTAATGTACTTGGCACAAAAGCTAAAACAGGATAGCTTATATATCCTAATATCACTTTGTCGGGCAAAGACTCAACATCAAAACTAAAAAGAACAGACAACTACTCTTCTGTTTCACCACTCACGTCATCCTGTCTGCGTCGCACCAAACGACGAGCATCACAAACACTGGAAATCTTCCCCTTCAGTTGGTCAACTTCCACATTTACCGCTACCCCAGTAATCACTCCTTCCAATGGCGCCCTTTTCTTGAGAGCAAAACAATTCACATCTCTTGTCCACATTAGTTTATCACGGAGCGCCTGCATCCTCTGACCTGCAGAAACACCAGCAATTATCACCAGACCATTTCTGCTAACCTTCACCGATTCCACAGCACCCAACTTTGTTTTCACCCAKCCTGAAACCACAAATGGATCAGCCAAAAGACAAGGGTACGCTTTTTCAAAAAATGTCACTGCTACCGTCGCAGAGTCATCTTCATCCTGACCCTCGTGCAAGCCTTGGGCGTCGAGAACTTCACCACACCTACCGTCTCCGATACTTCACACCCTCACTCACTTCCATTTCTCCTCCTGTCTTCGATCCGGTGTACAGCTCACACTTTCTACCATTTCTTATTTAACAAACCATCTCCCTTTTTTCCGCCATTTTTAACCGATTCAAGCTCACCCTCCCTCTCTCTCTTCAACTTCCTCTGCCTCTCCTTTCTCTCCATTCCTTATTATAACACTACACTTCTCCTGACATACATCTTGTTCTTGCCCTCTCAAGGGACGCCATTTTCCTTCCTCCACACAGACTCCAAACGTGCTGTCATGCACCAAAACTCGAAGCGCATTACCTACACATACTGAGCAGCTCATGTTATAGACAGAAGCGTGTTACATGGCAGACCAAACCGAACTCATCTCTTGGCATGTCCAGCCCATTCATCTTGCGGCTAGCGGGAAGGTTCCTGACTTTGTCAGTGGCTAAACCARCTAGGCTCGTAATTTAACATTTGTATAAGTAGTTACTGATGGCATATARGATTATTATTAAGGCACATGATAGTTCACGTTCCAGAAGGCATTTCTGCAACAAAAAAAACGCATTTTGATTTTAAAAAATGCATGTTTACGTTCAAATGACTCTCCTGTGAAGTAGTGACGTGAGACATACGCCTATTTCCTGAAACGAGGCACATTTCTCCAGTGGCAGAAGCCACTTCTTACCTCTGTGTTAGGGATCAGGTGGCCAGAGAACGCAGTCAGCTTACCTGGTCAGCCAATCACAGGCCCTATCAGGTTGGGTAACAGAACCCTATTCCTGGCAGTTTTGTAATTGGACACAGGGGMGCAGAGAGACAACCAATCAGAACTCTGCACCACCTCAACACAACTCACCACTAGACCCTGCTTACAAGGACAAGAACTCTACACCACCTCAACAGGTGGTACAGCCTCCACCCTGGACTTCCTAACCGTGTGTTAGTGTGTGAATGACGATGTGAGTGGACTTTGTTGGGGTTCATGTATATATTTAATTTATACATGTAATAGGCTTAAACAATGTAACTACATGTATTTTTCCATGCTAGTATGTTGTTACTTCACGCCTGTGTACGAGTCTTACAACATTATGTGTTTATTTGCCCTCTTGGCAGAGTTATGTGTACTCTTAGCTACTCAGGCCATATGGTAAAATCTCTCCCCATTACCTACAATGGACCAAGATGGTTGCCAGTCCGGCATTGTTTATACACACACCCAAAATGGCCGGTCGACGACGTCCGGGTCAAATCCTAGCCACACCCAAAATGACCGCATGTTTACATCTTAGCATCCTAGCATGATACCGGTAACCATTAGCCCAGTAGCTGCTAACTGTACTGCGCATAGGGTTTAAATAGCTCTCCATACTGGCCTATAGCCTGGAGCCTACTAGACTAGCGTGCTAGCCTCTATTGTACGGTATACACTATTATCCACAGCCTGTGGCCTCTTAGCCTAGCATGTCAGCTTCTCTTGTATTTGTTGTGTACCACGTGAGCTGCTAACTGCACCCTGTGTATACCCTTTATATGCTATGCTAGCTCACCATTACTACTATGTAGCATGCCAGCCTACTAGCATAGCTATTCCTTTAGCTACTACCATTGTGTGCTATATTAGCTTACTACTGTTAGCTGGTATGTGCAATTTCCTGCCACTATTGTATACATTGCTATGGTGTGTGTGTGTGCGTGTGGTGGTGTGTGTCGTTCTCGCTTGGTTGGTGTGTGTGTCTTGTGTGTGTTGGTGCTCGCAGTGATGTGGTGTGGTGGTTGTGTGTGTGTGTGTGTGTGTGTGTGTGGTAATATGTGTGTTATGTGTGTGTGTGTGTGTGTATATGTGTGTGGTTGTATGGTGTTGTGTATATGTGTGTGTGTGTGTGTGTGTGCGTGTGTTGTGTTGTGTGTAAAATGTGTGTGTGTATATGTGTGTGTGTGTGCGTGTGTCTGTGTGTGTGTCTGTGTGTTGTGTGTGTGTGTGTTGTGTGTGTGTGTGTGTGTGTGTTGGTGTGTGTGTGTGTTGTGTGTGTGTGTGTGTGTGTGTGTGTGTGTGTGTGTGATCTGTCTGTCTGTCTGTGTATATGTGTGTCTGTGTCTGTGTGTATGTGTGTGTCTGTGTCTGTTGTGTGTGTGTGTGTGTGTGGTGTGTGTGTTGTGTGTGTGTGTTGTGTGTGTGTGTGTGTGTGTGTGTGTGTGGGTGTGTGTGTGTGTGTGTGTGTGTGTGTTGTGTGTGGGTGTGTGTCTGTCTGTCTGTCTGTCTGTGTATGTTGTGTGTTTGTGTGCGTCTGTGTCTGTGTCTGTGGTCTGTGCTTGTGTGTGAGTGTGTGAGTGTGAGGGACTTAATGTAGGGATTAGGGTTCCGTTTGGATCTTACACACCTTAGGACTGACATTACACAGTGCTAATGCTCCTTACTCAGACAGCAGTCGTCGTTACTTATATGGTTTGCAGACTGTTTAAACGATCCTTAAAGGTTGATGGGGAGCATATTTGATTGTTTAGGCAAGAAGGCATCTCACTACACATGAAAGATGATGTTGATTGAGGTTTATTAGAAGGACAGTATTTGTAATGATGGGATAGTGTTCTGTGGCTAACCTAACGTGTTTGTTATGTTATGTAAGATTCTTGTTTGACTTGGGTGTTTTTAATGTTGTTGTCATGGCCGATATTGGTGTTGATTCACTCGAATTCTGTTGTTGTACTCTGCAGGAGTCCCTACGAGTTGATTCGTCTAAGCAATCACATTCTGAGGGGGTTGTCCCCATAACCCTGTTACTTCCTTGTCGTTTCTGA
>NW_019944193.1:40410-42756 GCF_002910315.2 Salvelinus sp. IW2-2015 | reverse complement strand
CATGCTATGGTTTATTATTGATATAGTATGCTGCTGTGGGGTATACATCATTAGCCTGTTATTAATAGCGTGTAATAAATACACTGATTTTTGTTATTCTCTGTTTTTACTACAGGAAACCACTATCACTTTCACCCAGTCTACTTCCTTTCTTGCTGTGTGTGTGTGTGTGTCTTGAGTGTGGCAATAAACCAGTGTGTTCTGTACAACTGTCTCCTACTGGTAATTCCGTCCTCTTTACCGGGACGCTAGGGACAGTTAACCCTATAATCTAAACCATCACCTGTATCAGAGACCACCACAGGGTGCCACTTTTCTAATTTTTGCTTTTAATTTTTCCTGTACCCTGTACTTCTTGTTGTTACATTCTGCCCTACTGTTACTCCTTGTTTTACATTCTGCCCCTACCTGTTACTTCCTTGTTGTTACATTCTGCCCTACCTGTGTACTTCCTTGTTGTTACATTCTGCCCCTACCTGTTACTTCCTTGTTGTTACATTCTGCCCATACCTGTTTACTTCCTTGTTGTTACATTCTGCCCATACCTTGTACTTCCTTTTGTTATAATCTCCCATACCTGTTACTTCCTGTTTGTTACATTCTGCCCAACCTGTTACTTCCTTGTTGTTACATTCTTTGCCCAAAACCGTTACCTCCTTGTTGTTATATTCTGCCATGCCTGTTGTACCCTTCCTGTTGTTACATTCTGCCCATACCTGTACTTCATTTGTTGTACATTCTGCCCATACCTGTTACTTCCTTGTTGTTACATTCTGCCCAAACCGTTACTTCCTGTTGTTATATTCTGCCATGCCTTGTACTTCCTTGTTGTTACATTCTGCCCATACCTGTTACTTCCTTTTGTTACATTCTGCCCATACCTGTACTTCTCTTGTTACATTCTGCCCAAACCTGTTACTTCCCTTGTTGTTATATTCTGCCCATGCCTTGTACTTCTGTTGAATCTCCATACCTGTACTCTTGTTTTACATTCTGCCGATACCTGTCACTTCCTTGTTGTTACATTCTGCCCCATACCTGTACTTCCTTGTTGTTACATTCTGCCCAAACCTGTTACTTCCATTTCTGTTAACATTCTCCATACCTGTTACTTCCTTGTCTGTTACATTCTGCCCATACCTGTATTCCTTGTGACGGACGCAGTTGTTGTTGAGGCATCTGCCGCGAATGCCTGGAGATAGCCAACGGATTTGCGCCGCTGGCTTGCTGCCAGATGTGGTGCAGATCAGAGTGATCTCATCTCCCTCCATGGCTGGCTTAGTGAACCCTGTGATCTCTGGTCGCTCTGGGACTCCTGCAGGACAACAACAATTCATAACAACACCGAAATCCTCAACAACAACAAAACACCCAGTCAACAAGAAATGCATTAACATAACAACACATTAGGTTAGCCACAGAACACTATCCCATCATTACAAATACTGTCCTTCTAATAACCTCAATCAACATTCATTCTTCATGTGTAGTGAGATGCCTTCTTGCCTAAAACAATCAATATGCTTCCCCATCAACCTTTAAGGGATCGTTAAACAGTCCAACCAATTAAACGACGACTGCTGTCTGAGTAAGGAGCATTAGCACTGTGTAATTGTCAGTCCTAAGGTGTGTAGAGATCCAAACGGAACCCTAATCCCTACATTAAGTCCCTCACACTCACACACTCACACACAAGCGACAGAGCGACAGACAAGCAGACCAACGTGACACAGACGGCACACAGACACACATATACCACCGACCAGACAGACCAGAACAGAGACACCAACACACACACACACAGCACACATGTGACACAACCCAGACACACACGCACACCCCACACACACACACACACACACCACACACACACACACACACACACCACACACCACCACACACACACACACACACACACAACACACACGCCACACACACACAAGACACAGACACGACCAGCAGCAACACACACATATACACAGACAGACAGACAGATACAACACACACACACACACACACACACACACACACACACCCACACACCACACACACACACACACACACACACACACACACACAACACACACACCACACAGACACACACAGACACCACGCACACCACACACACATATACACACCAGCACATACACCACACCACACACACAACACCACACACACACACACACAACATATACACACACACATACAACACAAAACGACACACCACAACACACATATACACCACATATACACACACACACACACACACAACAACACACACACACACACCACCAACACCACACAACACACACACACACACACACACACACACACACACACACACAC
>NW_019944193.1:26441-39445 GCF_002910315.2 Salvelinus sp. IW2-2015 | reverse complement strand
TGGTGTGTGTGTGTGTTGTGTGCGCTGGTGTGTGGTCGTTCTCGCCTTGGTTGGTGTGTGTGATCATTGTGTGTGCTTGGTGCTCGCATGTGATGTGGTGTGGTGGTTGTGTGTTGTGTGTGTGTGTGTTGTTGTGGGTTGGGGTAATATGTGTGATATATGTGTGTGTGTGTGCTGTGTATATGGTGTGGTTGTATGGTGTTGTGTATATGTGTGTTGTGTGTGTGTGTGCGTGTGTGTGTTGTGTGTAAAATGGTGTGTGTATAGTGTGTGTGTGTGCGTGTGTCTGTGTGTGTGTCTGTGTGTTGTGTGTGTGTGTGTTGTGTGTGTGTGTGTGTGTGTGTTGGTGTGTGTGTGTGTTGTGTGTGTGTGTGTGTGTGTGTGTGTGTGTGTGGTATCTGTCTGTCTGTCTGTGTATATGTGTGTCTGTGTTGTGTGTATGTGTGTGTCTTGTGGTTGTTGTTGTTGTGTGTGTGTGTGTGTGTGTGTGTGTTGTGTTGTGTGTGTGTGTGTGTGTGTGTGTGTGTGTGTGTCGTGTGGGTGTGTGTGTGTGTGTGTGTGTGTGTTGGTGTGTGTGTGGGTGTGTGTCCTGTCTGTCTGTCGTCTGTGTATTTGTGTGTTTGTGTGCGTCTGTGTCTGTGTCTGTGGTCTGTGCTTGTGTGTGAGTGCTGTGAGTGTGAGGGACTTAATGTAGGGATTAGGGTTCCCGTTTGGATCTTACACACCTTAGGACTGAACATTAACAGTGTATGCTCCTCTACTCAGACAGCAGTCGTCGTTTTACTTTTACTATGTTTGTGGTTAGACAACTGTTTAAACGATCCTTAAAGGTTTCGCATGTCGCTGGAGTAAACATATTTGATGTATTAGGCAAGAAGGCATCTACTACACATGAAAGCATGACTGTTGATTGAGGTTTATTAGAGGACAGTAATTTTGTAATGAAATGGGATAGGTGTTCTGTGGCTAACTAACGTGTTTGTATTATTAATGTTTTACTGTAAATTTTCCTTGTTTGAGCTTGGGTGTTTTTAGATTGTTGTTTGCATGGCCCTTGATTTGGTGTTGATTCACTCGAATTCTGTTGTTGTACTCTGCAGGAGTCCCTACGAGTTGATTCGTCTAAGCAATCACATTCTGAGGGGGTTGTCCCCATACCCTGTTACTTCCTTGTCGTTTCTGACCAACGGATTTGCGCGGCTGGCTTGCTGCTCAGATGTGGTGCAGATCAGAGTGATCTCTCTCCCTTCCATGGCTGGCTTAGTGAACCCTGTGATCTCTGGTCGCTCTGGGACTCCTGCAGGACAACAACAATTCATAACAACACCGAAATCCTCAACAACAACAAAACACCCAGTCAACAAGAAATGCATTAACATAACAAACACGTTAGGTTAGCCACAGAAACACTATCCCATCATTACAAATACTGTCCTTCTAATAACCTCAATCAACAGTCATTCTTCATGTGTAGTGAGATGCCTTCTTGCCTAAAACAATCAATATGCTTCCCCATCAACCTTTAAGGGATCGTTAAACAGTCCAACCAATTAAACGAGCTGCTGTCTGAGTAAGGAGCATTAGCACTGTGTAATTGTCAGTCCTAAGGTGTGTAGAGATCCAAACGGAACCCTAATCCCTACATTCAGTCCTCACACTCACACACTCACACACAAGCACAGACACAGACACAGACACAGACGACACAGACACACATATACGCACAGACAGACAGACAGACAGACACACACACACACACACACACACACACACACACACACACACCCACACACAACACACACACACACCACAACACACACACACACACACACACACACACACACACACCAACACAACAAGACACAGACACACAATACACACAGACACAGACACACATATACACAGACAGACAGACAAATACACACACACACACACACACACACACACACACACACACACACACACACACACACACACACACACACACACACACACACACACACACACACACAGACACACACAACGACCACGCACACACACACACACATTACACACACACATACACACACAACACACACGCACACCACACCACACACACATAAACACACCATATCACACACAAACACACACACCACAGCACATATACACAAACCACACACACACACACACACACACACACACACACACACACACACACACACACAACACACACAACACACACACACACACACACACACACACACACACACACACAACCACCACACACACACACACACACACACTCACCCAGTACAGTGAGGAAGGCCTTGGTGGTCTTGACAAGCATGGTGAACAGGGAGCACGTGTACTGGCCCGTCGTCTGATAGGCTGATGTCACTGATGCTGATGGTAAGCTCCGCCCACATGCCGAACCAGCTCGATCCGGTTGTCTCTCAGCGCTGGGGACACACAGTGAACACATAGTAACACACACACACACAGCGCTGTGGAAGAGGAACGTACTCAGCGAAGACGCAGACCAGCATGGGGGGGACACACCAGGAAGGACCGTCAACACACAGAAGCTGGGGGGACACACAGGAAGGACCGTTCAGACACAAGAGCTGGGAGGACACACAAGGAAGACGTTCAGACACACAGAGCTGGGGGACACACACATGAAGGACCATTTCGACACACTGGCTGGGGGGACACCCACAGGAAGACGGCTTCAGACTACCACAGAGTGGGGGACCAGTTCAACAGGAAGGACCTTCAGACACAAGAAGCTGGGGGACACACATGGAAGGACATCAACGACACAGGAGCTGGGGGACAACACAGGAAGGACCGTCAGACACACAGAGGCTGGGGGACACAGCAGGACAGGACCGTAGACCACCAGAGTCTGGGGGAGCACACAGGAAGGACTTCAGACACACAGAGCTGCGGGGGAACACCAGGAAGGACCATCAGACACACAGAGCTGGGGGACACCCAGGAAGGACAATCAGACAACACGTTGGCTGGGGGACACAGTCCTGTCCGTCCCGCAGGAAGCGACATGCAGCCACACACCCAGAGCTGGGGGGCACCCAGATACACATTCATACCGGAACTCTTCATAGGATCCAATATAGTTCACACTCCTTCAGATGAGAGGAGTTTGTCTCTACTCTGTAGCTAGAGGTRTATGGGCCCTGGTCAAAAGTAGTGCACTATATTGGGAATTGGGTGCCGTTTTGAAACATAGCCATATGTAGGTACGGCTAGATGGGAGTGTCTGTAGATAGTGTTAGAATGAAATGTATAGAGGTAGGGCTAGTTGGGATGTGTCTGAAAAGATGGGGTGACTGTGCCTTGGGAAGGAAGGATTAAGAATGTATAATTTATTAAATGAAGAGGCCTCTTCCCTGTGCTCTCCTGTGGCTGGCTGGCAGGCTGTAACAGCAGGTACTACTGCTGAGTGGGAAACACTGGATGTGCTCTGCTGTGTCCGATGATCTACCTGAGAAAGGTGTGTGTGTGTGCATGCTTGCGTGTGTGTGTGTGTGTGTTGCGAGTGTGAGTGTGTGCGTCCGTGTGTCTGAAATGCTGTGCGAGAGACGACAGGTTTGAGATGACCTTTCTGTTAGCAGCATGGTGCTACATCAGCTTCTGAAGAGACCAGTCACACCTCAATGCACATATCACCACAGACCAGTCACACCTCAATGCACATATCACCACAGACCAGTCACACCTCAGTGAAGTGATCACCACAGACCAGTCACACCTCAATGAACATATCACCACAGACCAGTCACACATCAATGAACATATAACCACAGACCAGTCACACATCAATGAACATATAACTACAGACCAGTCACACCTCAATGAACATATAACCACAGACCAGTCACANCAGACCAGTCACAGCCTCAATGAAGATATCACCACAGACCAGTCACACCTCAGTGAAGTGATCACCACAGACCAGTCACACCTCAGTGAACATATAACCACAGACCAGTCACACATCAATGAACATATAACCACAGACCAGTCACAGCCTCAATGAAGATATCACCACAGACCAGTCACACCTCAGTGAAGATATCACCACAGACCAGTCACACCTCAGTGAACAGTCACACCTCAATGAACATATAACCACAGACCAGTCACAGCCTCAATGAACATATCACCACAGACCAGTCACACCTCAGTGGAGATATCACCACAGACAAATCGTGTCACTACTCTCTCTATAGCCACATATTTGAAAAATCACATCAAACCTGAAACTTGTTATTTTCTTACTTGACATGGATAAGATATTCAGATACACCGCTGACTTGCATATTAAGTTAATTAATTCTGTAGTTCATTGGTATTATTGTATATCTTTGCATTTATGCATTAAATATGCTGAATTACTTTCTTCATCCTGATATTTTTTTTCACCAGTTAAAGTTGAGAGGGCATATTTATTGGTCAAAGTCAAATTCACCAAATGAGCCTTAATTTGGTGGTCACCTAAGGACATGGTGGTGGCATCTAATCCAAMGTTTCCCAAACTCGGTCCTGGGCCCTTCCTGGGTGCAAGTTTTTTGTTGTTGTTTTGCCATATCACTACACAGTTGATTAAAATAATCAACTCATCATCAAGCTTTGATTATTTAAATAAGCTGTGTAGTACTGGGGAAAAAACCAACATGTGCACCCCGTGGCGGGTGAGTGGGGGGTGGGGGGTGGAGTCCTCCGGTAGCCTCTGGTAGCAGTTGAGGRAATTGCTTTGTATCGTTAGTTTGATCGTTTTTATAATCATGATCTTCTAATCACACAGGACAAATGAGGAGGTTATGAATTAAAGGTCCTAATGATTCACCATTATTCATATCAGACACAGGTTGTTTCAGTTGCTTCATTGAAAATACCACCTAGAATAACACTGAACATCTAAGAGAGCGATTACAAGTTCCTCGTTAACAACACCTCGTTGTCTCCCAGTTACTCACAATAATTATTCATATGAACYCCGAGGCGAACCAAGGCTAATTGTAGAGCACGTGAGGCCGCTGAGTAGAAGACGGCACATGATAATGGTTGGAACGGATCACATGGAATAGCGTCAAACACTTGGAAATCATGTATTTAGATGGATTAGATGCAGTTCCACTGATTTACGCTCCAGCCAATTACCATGAGCCCGTCCTCCCCAATTAAGGTGCCACCAACCTCCTGTGTTACAGTTTAACAGCCAGAGAGAAGAAGAGAACGACTACAGCTTTAATCAGCCAGAGAGAAGAAGAGAACGACTACATCTTTAATCTGCCAGAGAGAAGAAGAAAACAACTACAGCTTTAATCAGCCAGAGAGAAGAAGAACGAGAAGCGGCTACATCTTTAATCTGCCAGAGAGAAGAAGAGAACAAACTACAGCTTTAATCTGCCAGAAGAAAGAAATGAGAAACGAACTACATCTTTAATCTGCCAGAGAGAAGAAGAGAACAACTACATCTTTAATCTGCCAGAGAGAAGAAGAGAACAACTACATCTTTAATCTGCAGAGGAGAAGAAGAGAAACAACTACATCTTTAATCTGCCAGAGAGAAGAGAGAACACTACAGCTTTAATCGCCAGAGAGAAGAAAGAACAACTGCACTTTAATCTGACAGAGAGAAGAAGAGAACAACTACATCTTTAAATCTGCCAGAGAGAGAAGAAGAGAACAACTACAGCTTTAATCTGCCAGAGAGAAGAAGAGAACAACTACATCTTTAATCTGCCAGAGAGAAGAGAGAGAACAACTGCAGCTTTAATCTGCCAGAAGAGAAGAAGAGAAACAACTACAGCTTTAATCTGCAGAGAGAAGAAGAAAACAAAACTACAGTCTTTAATCTGCCAGAGAGAAAGAAGAGAACAACTACATCTTTAATCTGCCAGAGAGAAGAAGAGAAACACTACATCTTTAATCTGCCAGAGAGAAAGAAGAGAACAACTACATCTTAATCTGCCAGAGAGAAGAAGAGAACAACTACAGCTTTAATCTGCCAGAGAGAAGAAGAGAACAAACTACAAGCTTTAATCTGCCAGAGAGAAGAAGAGAACAACTACATGCTTTAATCTCCAGAGAGAAGAGAGAACAACTACATCTTTAAATCTGCCAGAGAGAAGAAGAGAGCAACTTAAATCTTTTAATCTGCCAGAGAGAAGAAGAGAACAACTACAGCTTTTAATCTGCCAGAGAGAAGAAGAAAACAACTTACAGCTTTAATTTGCCAGTGAGAAAAGAGTAACAACTACATCTTTAATCTGCCAGAGAGAAGAAGAGAACAACTACATCTTTAATCTGCCAGAGAGAAGAAGAGAACAACTACATCTTTAATTCTGCCAGAGAAAGAAAGAGAAAACTACTCTTTAATCTCAGTCTTTGAGGTTTAAAACAAACATCATGGTGAACTGCATCCTAGGAAACAACGCATCCTGGATTTGTCTTTGTAGCTGAGCTTCCTGTGTGTGTGTGTGTGTGTGTGTGTGTGTTGTGTGTTGTGTGTGTGTGTGTGATGTGTGTGTGTGTTGTGTTGTTGTGTGTATGTGTGTGTGTGTGTGTGTGTGTGTGTGTGTGTGTGTGTGTTGTGTGTGGTGTGTGTGTGTTGTGTGTGTGTGTGTTGTGTGTGTGCGCCCAGAGGCATCTGAGAGCAGCCCATTCTTTGGTGGAGGGATACATAGGAGAGAAGAGAGGTGCTGGGTCTTGGTGGAGGATACAGATGAGAGAGAGGGGAGAGAGGTGCTGGGTCTTCGGTCTTGCGTGTAGGGATACATATGAGATGAGAGAGGTTCTGGGGTATAAGATAACACTCTTCAGAGCCTCTGAGATACAGAGCAGAGAGATTGTATTGGAGGATATCAGAGTTGGACAAGATGACACAAGATGCACACACTTCCTCTGGCTCATCTCCTTCTGTCTCCCTGACACAGAGAGAGAGAGATGAGTCTCCTTCTGTCTCCCTGACACACAGAGAGAGATGAGTCTCCTCTGTCTCCCTGACACACAGAGAGAGATGAGTCTCCTTCTGTCTCCCTGACACACAGAGAGAGATGAAGGGGGAGGAAGGAAGGAAGAAGGAGAAACAGGGGAGGCACAGCGGGGAGGGCTTGCAGATTGATGTGCTAGATGTACAGTATCAAGCAATTTGAATAACCCAAAGACAATCCTTATCATGACTGACTCTGCAGAGATCCAGGGCCACTGGTCCAGGACCAACGCTCCCTCTATCCTTTCCTCCCGCCTCTCTCCCCTCTCCCGACTCACTCGTACACCAGGGCCAGGGAGCCTCCATCTCCGTTCCCTCCCTCCCTCCTCCCTCGCTCCCCCCCCCCCCTCCCTTCCTCCCCTCACTCTCCCTCTACACAGGGCCAGGGCTCTCCCACCTCCCTCCCTCCCTCCTCCCTCTCCTCCCTCCCTCCCCCCTCCCTCCCTCCCTCCTCTACACAGGGGGCCAGGATGCTCCCTCCTCGCTCCCTGCCTCCTCCCTCCATCCTCCCTCTCTCATCCCAGCATCGAACCCAACCCAACCCTGCCAGGTGCCCAGTATGCCGGACAGATCCGTCACAATCACCCCCAAATTCCAGCGGCTGACAAAGCTCTTTTCTCGGTGCTTTAGGAAATCAATGGGATGAACAGGTTCATTTCCCCCAGCTCTAGATAGCTCCAGTGTTGTTCATTCTGCTTAGTGCACAGCATAAATCTGCACCCTGACCTTGTCTGATGGGGCCTCACCAAGGTTGGTTTAGATCAGTTACTCTGACACCCTGTCTCCCCCAGGACCCAGAATCCTATCACCACATCCTCTCACCACTGTGGCCTGTGATGCAGAATCATGTTTTGCCTTGTTTCCCTGACAGACCCTTAGTCGCTCGCACTACAGAACATGTCAGTCCCTCACAACGTTGACATCAGAAAAACGGATCATCAACAAGCACAGTTCAACACTAGAGACTCGGTTTGTTTTACTTTAACAACAAACTACCTAGTTAACTAATACAATTTATAATTGTTTTCCAATTCATATCTAGATCCTGCGACACAGTTAGCCATTAACGCTGGGCCCACTGATATATGTCCCAGGATCCTTTGCTCAAACAAGGTGGTACTACATTGGTAAAGCAGCTAGCCTAGCTGCTAGCTATCAAGCTAGGCAACCTGTTCTACTATTGCTGGATACCAAGCACGCTAAGCGGTTAGCCCTTGTGGCTAGGGCCGCACTTCTATTTGTCCCCGGGGTTTAGGACTACCGATTTCTACTGTTTTCTACTAGAGTTTTCTACTGCCGCTATCGCTCATTTCCCGGAGTGAATAGCGGGCTTGTCCTACTATTAGTACTATCATGCCTCCGGATAAAGGACGAGGATCACATCTCTGCTGGGTACGTGAACTCTTGGAGAAGAAGAAAAGGTTTCTATTATGAATTTATACTTCAGCAGGAAGTCTACCAACAAACGGCTGAACATTAAAACAAGCCAGAAGGATGTGGATGTATTGAAGAGCACACAGGAAACACTTCTCAGAAACTGTTCCTCTATGCAGGATTGGAATCACAGTCAGGGAGGGCTTCCAGAACACGTCTGGGAAGGCAGATTACCTGGATGGACAACCGAGGAGATTTTTCCATCCAGGTAAACTCAAATGTTATGAGGTCATTAAAGATCCCATGGCACGTATCGTAAGAGTAGGGGTGTTAACCCCGGTGTCCTGGCTAAATTCCCAATTTGGACCTCATACCATCACGGTCACCTAATCATCCCCAAGCTTACAATTGGCTCATTCATCCCCCTCCTCTCCCCTGTAACTATTCCCCAGGTCGTTGCTATAAATGAGAACGTGTTCTCAGTCAACTTACCTGGTAAAATAACGGTAAAATAAAAAATAAAAAAATTAATTAAGTCTGCAGCTCTATCCTGGATGGAAAGCTATCTAAATTATTTKTTTAATGGTAGCTTTTCAATCAGTAAAGATATACACTGTGGTGTTCCTCAAGGAATCTGCCTAGGACCACTTCTCTAGCTTTACTAATGATTTACTAATTTATGAACAAAGCAAAAGAGGTCATGTATGCTGATGACTCTACAATGTATAGTGCAGCATCAGAATGTTAATGAGCTAACAGATGTACTGAGCAGTGAACTAAGAATGGTGTCTGATGTATTTGGTTGAAGATATATGCTTGCTGATGATCCCCAATTGATTTTGTCAATGAATAGAACACATGTAGAGGAAGTGAAAAAAACAAAACTACTAGGTTGGACGCAGATTTATCTTCTCTAGGATAGGGGGCAGAGTTTTCACTTTGGGAAAAATAGCGTGCCCAATTTCAACTTCCTTCTACTCATCCCCAGAATATAAGATATGCATATTATTAGTAGATTTGGATAGAAAACACTCTGAAGTTTCTAAAACTGTTTGAATCATATTCGTAAGTATAACAGAACTTATGTGGCAGGCAAAACCCAGAGGAATAACCATTAAAAAAAATTAATAAATTTAAGTCACTGTCTGTTCAATGCCTTTCATTGAAAAGCCAGATTTCTAATCACTGTGGTCTCAGTTCCTACTGCTTCCACTGGATGTCACCAGTCTTAGGAAATAGGTTGAGGTTATTCATTTGTGCAATGAAGAAGAAGGCCATCAGGAAGTAGAGTAACGTCATGTGTACTGTTTGAGAGTTGCGCAAGACAAAAAAATGTAGCGTTTGTTTGTTGATCTCCTGTATTGAAAACAGATAGACCCGTCTTCAATTTGATCGATTATTAACGTTTACAAATACCTTAAGTTGTATTACAAAAGTACTTTGAAATGTTTTGGCAAAGTTTAGAAGTAATTTTTGAGATATTTTGTAGTGACTTTGCGCAAATTGGAAGCTGTTTTTTTCTGGATCAACGGTGCCAAATAAATGGACAATTTGGATATATTTGGACGGAATTAATCGAACAAAAGGACCATTTGTGATGTTTATGGGACATATTGGAGTGCCAACAAAAGAATCTCGTCAAAGGTAATGCATGTTTTATATTTTATATCTGCGTTTTGAGTAGCGCCGGCATGGTTYAAATATGCTACARTCTCTTTGTTGACATTGTGCTATCATCAGATAATAGCATCTTATGCTTTCYCRGAAAAGCCTTTTTYAAATCTGACATGTTGGCTSGATTCACAACGAGTGTAGCTTTAATTTGGTATCTTATATGTGTGATTTAATGAAAGTTTGATTTTATATAATTATTTTGAATTTGGCGCTCTACATTTTCCCTGGCTATTGGCCAGTGGACGCTACCGTCCCGTTATCCAGAGAGGATTTATCCTGGTCAGAAACACATAGATCATATTGTGTTATTAAATGGGTAAGGGAATTACTGTCACAAGAAAATATTCAGAGTATTTAACATCTAGCACTCTGAATCAGGTGATTACTGTCCAGTTATATGGTCAATCCCTGGTCCTGTCACACTTAGAGTACTGTCCCGTTTTATATGGTTCAATCGAAAGTGACGGCCAATCCCTGGCCTATCACACTTAGAGTACGTCCAGTTATATGGTCAATGCCCTGGTCCTATACACACTTAGAGTACTGTCCAGTTATATGGTCATCTGTGTAACAGTTTAACTTTAGTCCGTCCCCTCGCCCGACCCGGCGCGAAACCAGGGACCCTCTGCACACATCAACAACAGTCACCCACGAGAGCATCGTTACCCATCGCTCCACAAAAGCCGCGGCCCTTGCAGAGCAAGGGGAACCACTTCTCAAGGTTCTCAGAGCAAGTACGTAACCGATTGAAAGGCTATTAGCGCGCACCACCGCTAACTAGCTAGCCATTTCACATCCGTTACATCTGTAGCAAAAGAAATATATAAAAAAGTTCCAAATGGCTCTAAAACAGGGCTGGTAGATTATCTCTTCATTGCTCTATCGGATTAATATTATCCAGATGCATCAGAATCTCTCATGGCTTCACGTTGAAAAAAAATTACTCTCCAGTCTTCTGATTTCTCTTTAGAATGTTATATTTTTAAAAACAGTATTTTTCAGGCCAGTCAGGCACGGTACTACACCGGGGAATGGGGGGGGGGGGGGCTGTAGCCACATCACAAATCTGCGTAGCCCCAGTTAATCCCCCTCAAGGTTTAGTATTTTATTTTTTTAAATAAAGAGAATATGTAAACATTAATAACCAGCCATTCTGTTCCAATCCGATCCCTGGCTGCCTGCTCGTGCCTCGCGTTGTACCCTATGACGTGTTGTGTGTGTGTGTGTGCGCTCGCGCACTGTTAGGCTACGTTATGTGAACTAACATCTAGCTAGCTAGTCGGCCCCGTTGCATTGGACCGTTTTCTGATCGAGAGAAGAGTGCGGGTTAGGAGATTGAAAATCAACCCAGACCGGTCTCTGAGGGGGCCAAAGAAGAAGAGGGAGATGATGAAAAGATGAGTGGGGAGAGAGAAACTCCGTGACCACAAGGTGGGGAGCACAGACGAGTTTGTCGCTGCTAGCGCTGCTCCACCGTTAGCTGCACTGTTTAGCAAGCCCGACCGTTAGACGCACTGTTACAACAGCCACCGTTACAGCACTTGTTAGCACAGCACCGTAGCAGCACTGTTAGCACAGCCACCAGTTAGCTGCCACGTTAGCACAGCCACCGTTAGTGCCTGTGTAGACACTATCTGCCTGTAGCACAGCCACCATTTAGTACAGCCACCCGTTCGCCACCTGTTGACAGCCAATTATCAGTTACACACACTTTTTAGCTGCACTGTTAGGACAGCAACCCTGACATTTCTAAAGAACTCGCACTGACCTCAGTTAACTCAAGGCTAGAAGGCAAAAATCAATTAAACAGATAAAACACCTCACGGCACAACACCGGACAGTGAAGAAGGCACTCTAAAACACACATTTTACACACACCCACACATTAATTCTTAGTAATATATTTGTAATAGTTGTAATGTAAATAGCCAATGTAAATGTGTATAATACCACAATGTTTTGTTATGAATTTCATGTTTTCTCTTGTATTGACCCCAGGAAGAGTAGCGGGCTGCCTTGGCAACAGGTAATGGGAATCCTAAATAAATACTAATACTTTACAGATACAGGACCATGAATAAAAAGACAGATGCAAAGATTAGATGTCAAATGTTTTACTGTAAGTAAAGTTTTACTGTATTGTTGACTGACAATCATTTCACAAGGGGAAGAAACCTGAAATACATCATATAAAAAGTGATTCAAAGTAGCAAAGGGTCTGCAAAAAAAGAAAGAAACAAAAAAAGAGACTACAAATATGTATTATCTCTTCTATTTCCCATTGTTAACATCCAACCCAGCAGGCAAAACTGTTTGGAATTATGTTTTTATGGTGTAATTCAAACAGTTCTGCCATTGGAAGGTATAGGGGTAAGAAACCTGTACGATACCAATGTATGATAGAGCCCAATAGCAGACCTGCGGACTAAGCCAACTAATTGACCACCTCGTGAGTTAGTCTGTGTGTTGAGTCTGCCCAAGCCAGCCGGGATACGTTCTGGATAATTATGGGGAGCGACCATGTTCCTGACAAGCTTTCTCCCTCCCACACTAAATCGCCAGCTGAGTGTGAGGGACTTTGGGCTGGGGAGGCGAAGACACTGGATGAGGGAGCATGGAGTGAGGATTGGACACATTGTGTGTGTGGTGGTTGTTGTGGTTGTGTGTTTGCTACATTGTTCCGTGTGTTGGGGGGGTTGGGGAAACGGGCGCATGACATTGCAATCTGACAAACAGGAGACATTAAATCTCCTGCAGTGAACGACAAAGGGCTGTCCTCTGCCATTATCGTCTGGTCTATTGCCACATTCTCCTCTCCTAATGGAGAGAAAAGAATAAAGATACACGTACAGGATGGAGAAGTAACACTTCTCAGATTACCGGATTCTAGTCACTGAATTGTTTGTGGGCAGCATTAATGTCTCAACTGGACCCCAAAAAGGACACCCAGTTGGAA
>NW_019944193.1:23242-24634 GCF_002910315.2 Salvelinus sp. IW2-2015 | reverse complement strand
GGAGGGAGGAGGGAAGGATGGAGAGTGGGGGGAGGAGGAGGAGGAGGAAGTGTCCCAGCAGTTTGCCATTAAGAGGTAAGCGTTAATAATAGGACCTGATTAATACTATAGTGAACTCACAAAGAGGTCAAGATGAATTAACAAATAAAGAGACCCAACCCCTACTAACTGCACACGTATAATCTCACTCAGATTGTCAAACAGTGCAACCAGGTTGAATATAAAATATCCTCTGAAATCCTCTTTGATTGATTTGATTTTARCCAATACTCCTCATCGTTTTAATGCTTCTGGTATTTTTTGCAAAATGACATTAGTGATCACTGTGCTATTGCCTGTGTGAGAGATGGTAAAAATTCCTAAGAAATCTCCACGTGTCGTTAGGAAAAGAAACCGGAAGCAGTTTGATATTCAAGGTTTTGTTTTTTACATTTTACATGATGTATCTGGCATTGCATGGAATAGAACGGAAATAATCCCTGATGTTGAACTAGCCTTTTCTGACTTCCACAACGTATTCCAGGATGTATGCAATAAGCCCCTTTTAAAACATTCAGGATGAAGGAGAGAACCCTTGGTTTACTGAGGAACCTACTAAAATCACAAGGGAACTGAATGCTATGTGGGCTAAAGCAAGAGGGACTGGTTCGGCAGATGATTGGATGATTGTTAAACGTCTTTCGAAATATGGGTGTGGCTATGATCCTTAAATTAAAAGCACACCACTACCTGAAATCTACTTTACATCATTTAAATAATCCATCAACATTTTTGGCAAATAGTGAAAGGCCTTGAATCAGCATTTTTTTCTTTTTTAGATTCAGGCAGTTTATTTGAAAAGGTCAAAGGTATAGTTGAGCCCCCTATGAATTTACCTGTTCTCCTTTTTATCCTACTCTGTTTCAGAAGTGCGTAAAGCCCTGAAAGAAATTGATGGCAAAATATCCCCTGGCCTCATAGAGGTGTGCTCAGGTGTTCCGCAAGGTTCTATTTTGGGCCACTGTTGTTCATTTTGTATATCAACTACATTGGGGATCTTATTGAAACAGCGGATGTTCATTTTTATGCAGATTACACTTTTCTTTATTCAAGTGGTAGTAGTTTATCTTTAGCTTTTGAAAATGCCCAAAAGAGCAACAGAATCTGTATGATTTAAAGCTGATAATAGCCAACCTCAGCAACAAAAGAGTGATCAAATTAAGATCCTATATCTGTATGTTCCAAATGGCACTCTATTCCTTTTCTAGTGCACTAATTTTGACCAGAGCCATTAATAACAACAATTATTATTATAATAGTAATAATAGAAGTAATAGTAATAAAAATTATAGTAAAAGTACATAAATAATATAATAATACATAATAATAATAATACTATTATTAATAGTAATC
>NW_019944193.1:11511-16210 GCF_002910315.2 Salvelinus sp. IW2-2015 | reverse complement strand
TAATAATAGTAACACTAATAATAATAATAACAACAATAATAATAATATTATTAATAGTAATAATAGTAATACTACTAATAATAGTACTACTTATAAACGTAATAGTAATATTTCATATCAGGTCAAAGTTCACGGCTAAAAAATTCAAGCCTTTAAATGGTCTCCTTTCAACTGCTGTCTGGATTCTAAACTGACATGTATGTCAGATAATATCTGTGTGGCATCATTCTAAGGTTTACTCTTTCACACAGTACCATTCTCTGTAACTATCTGATTCCTACCAGGGCATCAGTCACCAGTCAAAATAATGACATTCTTCAAAATATTACCTAATAGAAAATTACATCAGGTTGTAAAGCACAAAGAAAGAGATGTTTAAATTTAAAGCAGGCAAAAATCATCTAAATCCTATTAATAAAAAATACATATTTGTACTATAAGTGTATGTTACAGCCAGCTTTGCCTCCTGCCTCCCTCCCATTCACCTTCAAATGTTGTGTGTTTACTTGACCGTTGGTTTGACATGGCGTAGCCTAAATGGTGTAAATGTGCTCTCATTGGTACTCAGCTAGCTAATGGAATCCTGGGTAATTACCCAGCGTTCCCGTGACCTAATGGGTACGTTAACGCTCACATCAGACCGTTCAATTAGAACATAACAGCATTCTGATTACTACTAACCAATTAAAATCCATTCTGCTACACAACCTTTGCAATCCCGCTGAAGGTCTCTATTTCAAATATAATCTAATGATGTTAGTCAAATGCCTTGAATACAACKGGTTTAGACTTCGCCATGAAAAGCTTACTGACGAGCCCTTTCACAACAAGTTAAAAAGTAAGAAAAATTAACAAATAAAAATAGAAAATAGTAACACAATAAATACCTTATAACGAGTCTATAAACAAGGAGTACCAGTACTGAGTCAATGTGCAGGGGTACGAGGTTAGTTGAGATAATAATGAGACTATAAGGAGTACCAGTACTGAGTAATGTGCAAGGGGTACGAGGTAGTTGAGGTAATAATGAGACTATAAGGAGTACCAGTACTGAGTCAATGTGCAGGGGTAACGAGGTAGTTGAGTAATAATGAGACTATAAGGAGTACCAGTCTGAGTCAATGTGCAGGGGTACGAGGTAGTTGAGGAAATAATGAGACTATAAGGAGTACCAGTACTGAGTCAATGTGCAGGGGTACGAGGTAGTTGAGGTAATAATGAGACTATAAGGAGTACCAGTACTGAGTCAATGTGCAGGGGTACGAGGTAGTTGAGGTAATAATGAGACTATAAGGAGTACCAGTACTGAGTCAATGTGCAGGGGTACGAGGTAGTTGAGGTAATAATGAGACTATAAGGAGTACCAGTACTGAGTCAATGTGCAGGGGTACGAGGTAGTTGAGGTAATAATGAGACTATAAGGAGTACCAGTACTGAGTCAATGTGCAGGGGTACGAGGTAGTTGAGGTAATAATGAGACTATAAGGAGTACAGTACTGAGTCAATGTGCAAGGGGTACCAGGTAGTTGAGGTAATAATGAGACTATAAGGAGTACCAGTACTGAGTCAATGTGCAGGGGTACGAAGGTAGTTTGAGGTAATAATGAGACTATAAGGAGTACCAGTACTGAGTCAATGTGCAGGGGTACAGGTAGTTGAGGTAATAATGAGACTATAAGGAGTACCAGTACTGAGTCAATGTGCAGGGGTACGAGGTAGTTGAGGTAATAATGAGACTATAAAGGAGTACCAGTACTGAGTCAATGTGCAGGGGTACGAGGTATGTTGAGGTAATAATGAGACTATAAGGAGTACCAGTACTGAGTCAATGTGCAGGGGTACGAGGTAGTTGAGGTAATAATGAGACTATAAGGAGTACCAGTACTGAGTCAATGTGCAGGGGTACGAGGTAGTTGATGAGTAATAATGAGACTATAAGGAGTACCAGTACTGAGTCAATGTGCAGGGTACGAGGTAGTTGAGGTAATAATGAGACTATAAAGGAGTACCAGTACTGAGTCAATGTGCAGGGTACGAGGTATTGAGGTAATATGAGACTATAAGGAGTACCAGTACTGAGTCAATGTGCAGGGGTACGAGGTAGTTGAGGTAATAATGAGACTATAAGGAGTACCAGTACTGAGTCAATGTGCAGGGGTACGAGGTAGTTGAGTAATATGACTATAAGAGTACCAGTACTGAGTCAATGTGCAGGGGTACGAGGTAGTTGAGGTAATAATGAGACTATAAGGAGTACCAGTACTGAGTCAATGTGCAGGGGTACGAGGTAGTTGAGGTAATAATGAGACTTAAGGAGTACAGTACTGAGTCAATGTGCAGGGGTACCAAGGTAGTTGAGGTAATATGTACATGTAGGGTTGTAGTAAAAGTGGACTATTTAATGCCATGAATTATGTGCTCGTAACATTTTTGAATACGAGATGTATTAGCCTACATAATGTCTAATCATATGTCTAATTAATATGGGGAATGAAGCACTACAGAATGCTGTAAATTAATGTGGGATAGCGTAGATCACATCTGATTTGTTTCTATGCTCCATGACGTTAAGAAAGAGCATTGGGATCAAGTGTGCATCATCATTATTTTCCTCCTTCCAATTTCCGAGACAACTGCATCCTCATTAAGTGTTATAATTCAACCAAGCCATATTTTCACATATTTTTCTCTGTCATTTCATTGGCTTCCTCTATACATCTCATTGTAATTCTCTTGTAGCATCATGGCTGAAGGTTTTATCCTGTATCTGGGAGGTGAGCCAAACAGAGGAAGGTTTTTTATCCTGTATCTGGGAGGTGAGCCAACAGAGGAAGGTTTTTATCCTGTATCTGGGAGGTGAGCAACAGAGGAAGGTTTGTATCCTGTATCTGGGAGGTGAGCAACAGAGGAAGGTTTTATCCTGTATCTGGTAGGTGAGCCAACAGAGGAAGGTTTTTTATCCTGTATCTGGAAGGTGAGCCAACAGAGGTCGGTTTTTATCCTGTATCTGGTAGGTGAGCCAACAGAGGAAGGTTTTTATCCTGTATCTGGTAGGTGAGCCAACAGAGGAAGGTTTTAATCCTGTATCTGGTAGGTGAGCAACAGAGGAAGGTTTTAATCCTGTATCTGGTAGGTGAGACAACAGAGAAGGTTTTATCCTGTATCTGGTAGGTGAGCAACAGAGGAAGGTTTTAATCCTGTATCTGGTAGGTGAGACAACAGAGGAAGGTTTTAATCCTGTATCTGGTAGGTGAGCCAACAGAGGAAGGTTTGTATCCTGTATCTGGTAGGTGAGCCAAGAGGAAGGTTTTTATCCTGTATCTGGTAGGTGAGCCAACAGAGGAAGTCTATCATAAATGCATTGAACAATAGACAGTTCCTTTCTCATTTTGTCTCCCGTTTCAGTAATAATAATTCATAACCTTGGCGTTGTATTAAATCGGTAGCTCTGTAGAAGACATATGGGTGCGCATGGATCCCTTCTCTCGCCTGCAGCCTGTAGTCTAGCACAAGAGGCAGACGCACTGGCTGGCTTCACCATGCAGTTCTAGCTAATTGGCCTAATGTAAGAATGATGTGTTGGCCTTGATCTTTATCATCCATCTCCTCTCCTCTCCTCTCCTCTCCTCTCCTCTCCTCTCCCTCTCTCCTCTCCTCTCCTCTCCTCCTCCTCTCCTCTTCTCTTCCTCTTCTCTTCTCTTTCTCTCTTCTCTTCTCTTCTCTTCTCTTCTCTTCCTCTTCTCTTCTTCTCTTCTCTTCTCTCTCTTTCTCTTCTCTTCTCTTCTCTTCTCTTCTCCTCTCCTCTCCTCTCCTCTCCTCTCCTCTCCTCTCCTCTCCTTCCTCTCCTCTCCTCTCCTCTCCTCCCTCTCCCCTCCCTCCCTCCCCTCCCCTCACCCCCCCCTCCCCTCCTCCCCTCCCTTCTCTTCTCCTCTTCTCTTCTCTTCTCTTCTCTTCTCTTCTCTTCTCTTCTCTTCTCTTCTCCTCTCCTCTCCTCTCCTCTGCCTCTCCTCCCTTCTTCTCTTCTCTTCTTCTTCTCTTCTCTCCTCCTCCTCTCCTCTCCTCTCCTCTCCTCTCGCTCTCCTCTCCTCTCCTCTCCTCTCTCTCTCCTCTCGCTTCTCCTCTCCTCTCCTCTCTTCTCTTCTCCTCTCTCTCTCTTCCTCTTCTCCCTCCTCACTTCTCTTCTCTGCGTCATGGATCTACATAGTAGCCTGCCGCCAGCATCAAGTCTGTCTGTCTGTCTGTCTGGTCGTCTGTCTGTCTGCTTAACTCCATGCCTCTCTCTGAGGTGGCACAATCATCCAGGCCCCACTAATACATAATGGATGATCAGCAGTGTGCCGCAAGTGCCTGAGAGCCAGAAAGCCTGTTGGCAACATATGAGAGGAGGGCTGTTGAGGCCCAATAACAAATGTGCCGAGACAGACCAGCAACATTATGTTTGAAGCTTTGGGAATCCTGCAGGAAACGTTAGCTGTTAGCTTGGCTGTTAGCTTAGCTGTTCGCGTTGGCTGTTAGCTTGGCTGTTAGCTTGGGCTGTTAGCTTGGCTGTTAGCTTGCTGCTGTTAGCTTGGCTGTTAGCTTGACTGTTAGCTTTGGCTTGTTTAGCTTGGCTATTAGCTTGGCTGTTAGCTTGGCTGTTAGCTTGACTGTTAGCTTGGCTGTTTAGCTTGGCTATTAGCCTCTGGCTGTTAGGCTTTCT
>NW_019944193.1:0-11486 GCF_002910315.2 Salvelinus sp. IW2-2015 | reverse complement strand
CATCACGAAGGACGTTGTCTCTTAACACCGAGCGTTTTCGTTGCGTAAGCGTAGAAGACGGTTTTCGCCGTTAGCTATCAGAAGACGTTTTTTGGTCCGTCTGACCCGACGTTTAGTCGTATGCGAGCTAAGAGACGTTTTTGTCGTCTACCGTAGCTATATCAAGAAGGACGTTTTTTTGTCCGTCTTGCCGTTAGCTACATCAGAAGGGACGTTTTGTCCGTCTGCCCCAGTAAGCTACCAAGAAGACGTTTTTTTGTCGTCTTACCGTTACTATCAGAGGACGTTTTTGTCCGTCTGCCGTAAGCTACCAGAAGACGTTTTTTGTCCGCTGCTGTAAGCTATCAGAAGGACGTTTTTTGTCCGGTCTACCGTGCTATCAGAAGGACGTTTTTTGTCCGTCTGCGTACCTATCAGAAGGACTTTTTTGTCTCTCCGTTAAGCTATCAGAAACGTTTTTTGTCCTCTGCCGTTAGCTATCAGAAGGACGTGTTTTGTCCGTCTGCCGTAAGCTATCAGAAGGACGTTTTTGGCGGTCTACCTAAGCTTATCCAGAAGGACGTTTTGTCCGTCTGCCGTTAGCTATCAGAAGGACGTTTTTTGTCCGGTCTGCCGTTAGCTATTCAGAAGGACGTTTTTGTCCGTCTGCCGGAAGCACCAGCAAGACGTTTTCTTGTCCGTCTCCGTAGCTATCAGAAGGACGTTTTTTGTCGTCTCCGTAACTACCAGAAGGACGTTTTTGTCGTCTGCCGTTAAGCTATCAGAAGGACGTTTTTCTGCCCGTCTGCCGTTAGCTATCAGAAGACGTTACTTTGCTTCGTCTCCGTACTATCAAGAAGGACGTTTTTGTCCGTGCGCCGTAGCTACTCAGAAGGACGTTTTTTGTCCGTCTGCCGTATAGCTATCAGAAGGACTTTTTGTCGTCTGCCGTTAGCTAACAGAAGACGTTTTTTCCGTCTGCCGTATACTAATTCACGAAGAACTTTTTTTTGTCCGTCTTGCCGTTACGAAAGTTTTGGTCGCGTAATCATTGGTCCCGTTCGTAGTACAAAGGACGTAAAGGGTCATTATAAACCATTTTTCATCTGGATTCCTACCAATCCTATAACATATTTATCTTGGATCTATAGACAGATACTAAGAGGAAAAACATATTAAAATGGATTCATTCGTATTTCCAAAATTTAAATTCGGCAGAGAATGTGGTCTAAGTTTACTACCTTACCTCCTTACTTGAGAAAGCGTTCATCCTCGTAGCGTTAGACTGTAATGTCATCTGGAGTATACATTATTATACGCTCGTAGCCTTTGGGACGTTGGTTTGCATTCTAAAAGGACCCTATTCCTTAATTTAGTGCACTATTCTTGACAGGTAGTGCACAATCTAGGGCTGATTTAGGATGTAAAACAATATCATTCTGTAGTGTTTTTGAGTTGCATGTTAAGAGTGGCAAATACGTCTGTGTGTGTGGTGGAGGGACAGGTGCTGGAAACGCTAGAGAGAAAGAGAGAGCTGGACGTACATCAAATAGAGCCACGTCGACGTGATGTCATAGACAAAAGAACGGAATGACACAGAGAAAGCACGGACATGAGACGTAGTAGGAACACAAAGGAGTCTGATACTCCAACGGAACACAGTGGGAGCAAGCACTGGTAATCATGTCTCCCTCTATAGTCCTGTCTCCCTCTATAGTCCTGTCTCCTTCTATAGTCCTGTCTCCCTCTATAGTCCTGTCTCCTTCTACTAGTCCCTGTCTCCTCTCATATATCCTGTCTCCCGCTCTATAGCCTGTCTCCCTCTATATGTCCTGTCTCCCTCATAGTCCTGTCTCCCTTCTAGTAGTCCCTGTCTCCCTCTTATCAGTCCTGTCTCCTTCTATAGTCTGCTCCATATATCGTCCCCTCTATATCTGTTCTCTAAGCCTGTCTCAATTCTTCTCTAATCCTCCTCTCTATAGTCCTGTCTCCCTCTATAGTCAGTCTCCCTCTTGTCGTCCACTCTACTGTTCCCTGTATACCTGTCTCTTCTAATATCCTGTCTCCTTCATAGTCCCTGTCCTCCTTCTATAAGCCTCTCCCTTGTCTCCCTCTATAGTCCGCTCCTTCTAAGTCCTGTCCTCTTCCGTTATAGTTCCTGTCTACCCTCTATAGTCCTGATTCCCTCTTAATTCCAGTCCCTGATCCTGTCTCCCTCTATTAGTCCTGTCTCTGTTCCCGTCCCTCTATAGTCTCTTCTCCTTCATAGTCCTGTCTCCCTCTATATGTCTGTCTCCCTCTATAGTCTGGCTCCGTCTACTCTATCTCCTGTCTCCGCTCTATAGTCCTGTCTCCCTCTATAGTCCTGTCTCCCTTCTATAGTCCTGTCTTCCCTCTATAGTCCTGTCTCCCTCTATAGTCCTGTTCTCCTTCATAAGCCTGTCTCCCTCTATAGTCCTGTCTCCTTCTATAGTCCTGTCTCCTCTTATCTATCTCTATAGTCCTGTCTCCCTCTTATAGTCCTGTTCTCTCATACCTTCTCCTTAGTTGCTCCTTAGCTGCTCCCTCTATAGTCCTGTCTCCTTCATAATACCGCCCTTGTCCTGTCTCTTATCTCCCTTCTATAGTCCTGTCTCCTATAGTCGCCCTCCTGTCTCCCTCTATAGTCCGTCCCTATCCTGTCTCCCTCATTCCGTTATACCTCGTCCTCCTATGTCTCCCCTCTATAGTCCTGTCTCCCTCTATGTTGTCTCCTCTATGTCTGTCCCTTCTATTGTTTCCTGTCTCCTTCTATTAGTCCTGCCTCTGTCTGTCTCCCTCTATTGTCCTGTCTCCCTCTATAGTCCGTCTCTATCTGTCTCTTCTCCCTCTATTAGTCCTGTCTCCCTCTATAGTCCTGTCTCCTTCTATATCTGTCCTTTATTCCTGTCTCCCTCTATAGTCCTGTCTCCCTCTTATAGTCCTGTCTCCCCTCTTATAGTTCCTGTCCCTCTATAGTCCTGGTCTCCCTCTATAGTTCCTGCTCCTTCTATAGTCCTGCTCCCTCGTAAATAGGCCTGTCTCCTTCTATAGTCCTGTCTCCATGTCTATAGTCCTGTCTCCCTTCTATACTGTTCCTCTATCTCTCTCTCTATATCCTGTCTTCTCCTGTCTCCCTCTATAGTCCTGTCTCCTCTTATCTAGTCTCCTCTTATGTCTTCCCTTATATCTGCTCCCTTGTCCTGTCCCCTCTATATCTCTGTCTCCTTCTATCCTCCCTATAGTACTCCCCTAGTCTCCTTCTATAGTCCTGTCTCCCTCTATAGTCCTGTCTCCCTCTATGTCCGTTCTCCTTCTATAGTCCTGTCTCCCCTAAGTTTCTCCTCGTTATATCCTGTCTCCCTCTATATCTGCTCCTTTCCTGTCTCCCTCTATACGTCTCCCTATGTCTTCCTTCTATATCCGCTCTCCCTCTATATCCTGTCTCCCTTCTTATATATCCTGTCTCCCCTCTATTAGTCCTGTCTCCCTCTATAGCCTGTCTTCCCTCTATTGTCCTGTCTCCTCTATAGTCCGTCCCTTCTATAGGTCCTGTCTCCCTCTATATCCTGTTTATAGTCCTGCTTCCCTCCTATAGTCCTGTCTCCCTCTATGTCCTGTCTCCCTCTATGCTCCCTTATTCCTGTCTCCTTCTATATTCCTGTCCCTTCTATAGGTCCGTTCTCCGCTCTATATCCGTCTCCCCAAGTCGTTCCCTCTATTGTCCGCTCCCTCTATAGTCCTGTCTCCTTCCTATATCCTGTCTCCCTCTTATTGTCCTGTCTCCTTCTAAGCCTGTCCCCTCTATAGGTCCTGTTATTGTCCTTGGTCTCCTCATATAGTCCTGTCTCCTTCTATAGTCTGAGTCTCCTTCTATAGTCCTGGTCTCCCTCATATAGTTCCTGTTTATTAGTCCGTTCTCCCGCTAATAGCCCCTTCTCCCCTCTTTATCCTGTTATAGTCCGTTATAGACTGTCTCCCTCTATACCTGTCCCCTCTTTAGTCCTGTTATATAGTGCTTGTCTCCCTCTATTCCTGTTATAGACGTGTTTATAGTCCGTCTCCCCCTATAGTCCTGTTCTCCCTCTATAGTCCTGTCTCCCTTTATAGTCCTGTTTATATTCCTTGTCGTCTCTCTATAGTCCTGTCTCTTTCTATAGTCCGTCTCCCTCTAATAGTCCTGCTCCCTCTATAGACCTGTCCCCTCTATATCCTGTTTTATATCCTGCTCCCTATCCTCCCTCTATAGTCCTGTCCTCCCTCATATCCTGCTCTAGTCCTTGTCTCCCTCTATAGTCCTGTCTTCTTCTATAGTTCCTGTCTCCTTCTATATCCTATCTCCTTAGCTGTTCCCTCTATATCATGTCTTCCCCTATAGTCCTGTCTCCCTCTATACGTTCCATATCCTGTTCTCCTTCTATTAGTTCCTGTCTCCTTCTATTATCCTGTCTCCCTCTATATTCGTCTCCTGTCTAATTATGACCGCTCACCTCTATACGTCCTGTTATAGACCTGTCTCCCTCTGAGTCTTTCTCCCTCATAGTCCTGTCCTTCTCTCTAGTCTTACCGGTCATCTTCCAAACTGTAATAAAGTGAAAAAAACACTAAACGAGTACAAAGCTAAGATAAAACTGATACTCAAAGTTTTAAACTGGTTTCATTCTTCTTTATTCCTCCACTGGTCTTTTATAGGAATTAAATGGGTGATTGACAGGAAAGTCAGTAAGGACGACCGACCAATCAAAACCACCAACAAACTCTATTAGCAGACAACACATATTCGACCAGCTAAATTTTAAGTCTTGATTTGGAAAAAAGGCTGCCACTTTATTCAATATCAATGCTACAATTTTCCCACACAGTGTTCCTGTGTAACCCCTCCTTGTTAACTGGTCACGTGGGAGACATCAGGTAGAGTAACATGAGATTCATTCATTTCCCTACAAGTGATGGGGAGGATGAAGACGAGTATGGACAGGGCCTAAAAAAGGTAGGAGAGGAAGCAGAAAGGCCTTTGGAAGGAAGGATGGAGAGGAGGAGGAGCATGGACAGGTCCCTAAGAGAAAACACATTGGTTAGGAAGAGGGAAGGAGAGCAGGGGTAGAGACACTAGGCCCCTTTGAGAAGGACAGGATGGAGAAGATGAAGAGACGATGGACAGTCCCAAAGAAAACACAGGTTAGGGAGAGGGAAGGAGAGCAGGGGGAAAACAGCCCCTTTGAGAAGGACAGGATGGAGACAAGGATGAAGAGGAGCGATTGCGACGAGTCCCTAAAGAGAAACACAGGGTTAGTGGAGAAGGAAGGAGGAGCAGGGGAGGAACAGGCCCCTTGAGAAGGACAGGGTGGAGCGAAGGATGGAGAGAGCGATTGGACAGGTCCCAAGAAAACACAGGTATAGGGATAGGAAGGAGAGCAGGGGGAAGAACAGCGCCCCTTGAGAACGGACAGGGATGCGAGCAAGGATGGAGAGCATTGACAGTCGCCCAAGAGAAACACAGTTAGGATGAGGGAAGAGAGCAGGGGAGAACAGCCCCTTGAAGACAGATGGAGAGAAGCGTACAGGCCGGACAGTAGAAAGGAGACAGAAGCCCTGCGATGAAATGGAGAGACGATTGGACAGGTCCCCTAAAGAAAACACAGGTTAGAGAGGGAAAGCAGGGGAGGAAAGGCCCTTGAGAAAGGGAGACAAGCGGTTAGAGAAAGGGATGGGAGCGAAAGGACAGGGATGGAGCGTAAGGACAGGATGGAGCGAAACAGAGGCAAACCAGGGTGGACGAAGGACAGGATGAGCGAAGGACAGGGATGGAGCGAAGACAGGATGAGAGAGCAGATGGAAAGGCAGGTAGCAAGACGGATGGAGCGAAGACAGGATTGGAGCGAAGACAGGATGGAGACGAAGACAGGGATAGGAGCGAAGGACAGGGATGGAGAAGGAAGGGAAGAGGTGAGAAGGATGATAGAAACTCGGTGCCAGTAATAAGACAGATTTGCAGAGGCAGAGCTGAGATTCCCAGCATCTCGCCCGTTCCTACCATTAGTTTGTTGTTGTCTGTTCCACGACCTACCGTCCCTTGCGCCTGGTGGTGTGTGGGTTTGTGTTGTGTTTGGTGTTTGCTGTTGTGTGTGTGTGGTTGTTGTGTTGTGTGTGTGTGTGTGGTGTGTGGTGTGTGGTTGTTAGCGTCCGGCATAAGCTCTGGTGTTTAAGCTAGAGGGTAGTCTTCTTACCAAACGCTCTACCTGCTGACGACGGATTATTGTCTCTCGTCTACAGATGACGTCAGGCACCTGGGCTGGATCTAGCACACGCTGCCTCCCCTGGGAGGCTGGGACCGCTTACACCTACTGGACTCTTAGCACTTGACGATGGCGATATACCGTGGGCATCAGCTTAAGTGCACTATTTCAGGGAAAGGGTGTATTTTGGTCCAGACAGTGTTGGAAAAAACTAAACGATGTGAAATTTCATTTGGAATGTTATTCAAACAACAACTAATAATATTTTTGACAATTCCTTGATATTCTGAACCGTTGTCCAAAAACATAAACAAAATTACAATTTTAAATATTATTTGATATCGGTAAAAAATATACAGTCTGTCTTATGGGCCTTACTACATATCAGTTTGCATTTCATTATCAGATCGTGTCTATATCATTGTAGATGATTGTAACATTCATGGCAGGATGGGAGAGAGAGAGAAGAGGAGAGAGAGGAGAGAAGAGGAGCAGTAAGAGGAGAAGAGGCGGAGAGAGCAAGCAGAGGAGCAGAGAGCAGAGAGGAGAAAGGAAGGAACAGAAAGGAGGGAGGAGGGGAGGAGGGAGGAAGAGAGAGAAGAGGAAGAAGAGAGGAGGAGGAGAAGAGAAGGAGAGAGAAGGAGGGAGAGAAAAAAGAGGAGAGGAAGAGAGGAGAGAGGAAGGAAAAGAGGAGAGAGAAGAAAAGAGAGAAGGAAGGAGTGGAGAAGAGGAGAGGAGGAGCATGAGGAGAGGAGAAGAGTAGAGGAGGAAGGAATGGAGAGAAGAGAAGAGGGAGAGGAGGAAATGAGAGGAGAGGAGAAGACAAGAGGGAGAGGAGAGAGAGAGGAGAGGAGGAGAGGAAGGAGAGGAGAGGAGAGAGAGGAGGAGAGTGAGAGGAGAGAGGAGATGAGGAGAGGTAGAGGAGAAAAGAGAGGGAAGGAGGAGAGAGGACAAGGAGGAGAGAGAGGAGGAGAGGAATGAGAGAAGAGAAAGGAGAGGAAGGAGAGAGATGAGAGAAGAGAAGAGAGAGGAGCAAGAGAAGAGAGGAAGAGAGCAGAGAGAGGAGGAGATGGAGAGGGAGAGATGAGAAAGAGAGAGGGAATGGAGAGAGAGGGAGAGAAAGGAGAGGAGCAGAGGAAGGAGAATGGCGGCACTACTTAGCAACATTTGAAAATAGTTTTTTTATCTCTGAAACACAACTGAATGATAAGTCCAAACATCTGAAAGACTTCGCACAGTTACAGGAACGGAGAAGATGTCTGAAAAGGATCTTTTGGGGATGTATTCAGGTCACAGGTCTATGAAAAGCTCGAATAACTGGAAAATCATCTGAGACGCTGCACGCTGCCCTTTAAGGGCAATCCAGGATTGGTACATCCATTGACTTTTTAAACATTTAGAGTACTCTAATAATATAATTCACCATTTCATTTCTTTCATAGGAGAATTTGCCCGAAGTGAAGCTGCTTTGTAGTTCTTTACCGTGTTGATGCCACCTTTCTCCATCCTGTTCATACTCATTTCTGTTCCTCTGCACAAGGAGATCACTCTAAGATACCTATCGTGAGTAGATCTTCTCTGTTCCCTGAATCTATGATCTCTCCCCGAGTGCTAATTATTGTCAGGATTAGATCTTTCTGTTCCCTGGATATAAATCCCATCTAATATCTATATCTTTCTGTTCCCTGGAATAATCCCATCTAATATCTATATATTATTCTTTCTGTTTCCACCTGGAATAATCCCATTCTACATATCTATTATTCTTCTGTTCCCTGGAATAAATCCCATCTATATCTTATATCTTTCTGTTCCCCTTGCGAAATAAAATCCCATCTATATCTATATCTTTCTGTTCCCTGGAATAATTCCTCAGTTCATGAATATCTGTTACCAGCCCACCTATCTTTCCCAGTACAGGTCCGAGGTCCAACATTCTTTTCTTGTTCCCTGGAATAATCCCACTTCTTGAATATTCCTATTAATCCTTCTCCTGTTCCCCTCGGGACATAATTCCCCTCTCAAATACGCTACTTATTTCATTATCTACCTATCGTAGTTTCCCTTGTAATTATCCCATCTAATATCTATATCTTTTCTGTTCCCTGAATAATGCTCGCCTCTAATTATCCTACTGACTTTTTCGTGGTTCCCATGGAATAATCCCACTCGTGCCAATAATCTAATATCATTGTCTTGCCTGTAATCCGTATCCCATGCGAGAAATATCCTCTTCTTCTTTCTTCTGTGTGCCGCTGGAATAATCCCATCTATGATGAGTCGGCGCTAGTATACTCCTTACTCAGATTGCGCCTATGAGGAATAATCCATTGTATAACTCTCCTATTATCTTCTACTGCTTCCCTGGAATAATTTCCCAACCTCTCAATGAGTCTATCTATATTTCTGGTTCGCACAGTCCGGTGCAACTGAGATCTCCATACTTCGCTAACAGTCTACATTTCTTTCTGTTTCTCCGAGCAGAATAACTAGATGCTATGCAAGGTAGATTTGTTCTTATTTCTCCTTTATTATTCTAGAGGAAGTCAAACCATTTGAGACCCAACCTCTCTTTGGGCCAAATTGAAGCCCTGTAAAAAAAAAATCTGGCATTACAGACGAGGTTCAAAATCACAGAACATTCCACTTGATTCAGTTTCAAAATCGGATCGAACCGATCAGTCTCAAAATCCGTTCGATATCGGATACTTGATCAATCTCAAAAGCATTTGCGGACCTCCGCCTGATTTCAGTTCAAATCGCGATCAACATATAAATTTCAGCTCAATTCTCAATACATGGCGAAAACGATTCGAGTTCTATACATCGAGGATCGATTCCACGCAATGTGCAGTTTTCAAATCGGATCGACTGATTCAGTTCAGAATAACCAGATCACTCCTGAGTTCAGTCCAAATCAGATCGGGACTGATTCAGTTCAAATCGGATCGAACCTGATTCCCAGTGTGGCGGATTCTTAAGTTCAAAATCGCGCGATCGAACCGATCAGTTCAACAATCGGATCGACTGATTCAGTTCAAAAATCAGATCGGACTGATTCAGATTCAAATCAGATCGACCATTCAGTTCGGAATCGGAACCGATTCATTGTCAAATCGGGTATATTCAAACCGGACTTTTCAGTTCAAATTCCCGATCTACCCCGATGGTCGTTCAAATTTCAGATCAACCTATTCAGTTTCAAATTCAGATCGGAATATTCCGAGTGTCAGTAGCAATCAAGTCCATTACAACTTACTCAGCGGTTAATTACCATTCTCATTAGGTACAACATACTTTTTCCCAGATTTTATTTTGAGCTAATTCCCAAATTAAACAGGACATCATTACTTCACCTATAAGAAAGCGTATTATTCGACATTAAATGTTTATAATACTCCTCCCTTGTTGTCACAACGATATCCTCAGATAAATATATCAATGCGACACTCACCCAAGTCAATGCTCCTTTGTTTTATAGTAAAAAACCCCGCTCCCTTATACTGCACACATCGGCCTGACGCACGAATCATTACGACCCCCCTGGCAGTGTTTTCTCTCTCTCTGGTGAATACTCTTAAATAGGAGAGAGTTCATATTTTTACAGCACTGAGGACGATTATCACTCACGTGTGTATTAGCAGCTAAGCTATGAATTGGGCGGTACATGAGGGGGAACTAAAACACCTGATGAAATCGCAAGATACGCAACCTCAGCGCGCAGTTCCACACTCTAGAACGCTCCCAGAACATACCGAGATACTTCATCTTTCATTCTCACCCCCAATTTCAATTTCCTCATCTACCTTCCACTGGTGTCACCTGTAAATTGGATTTGACCCCAGTGAAATGAATGAATGCCAGCTTTTAATTGGAAGTGACCCCAAGACCTTGTCTTCCCCGCTTTGCTCTGTGTGTTGTGTGTGTATGTGTTGTGTGTGTTTGTGTGTGTGGTGTGTGTGTTGGTGTGTGTTGTGTGTGTTGTGTGTGTGTGTGTGTGTGTGTGTGTGATAACCGGGAGACCACTTTTCGTGTCTGTGTGTGGATGAGTTTGCGGGTTCCATATCCTATATCAGGATATAGTCCACCGAGCCCATACGTGCAGATATACATGCTAGGCCCATTACAAGGCTAAATTAAAAGAATCACTTCAAAAAGAGTCCGGACGCGGAATGTACCGGCAGTACTACTTGATAACAAAACTGGTTGAGCCGAGATTGTGCAGATACCAGAGAGCAGTAAGAGTTCAAGACATTAGACGATCACAATTAGCAGCATCGAACTCCAAGCCTGCGTACCAAACGGCTGGGTTCCCACAACATACACCGAACTACTTTTGAACAGGGCCCTATAGGGCTGTGGGTCAAACTAGTAGTGCACTACATAGGGGATAGGGTACCAGTCGGGACGCAGATAAGCTCTTAACTCTGAGACAAAGGGAAAGACGGAATCATTAAACTCAAACTCTCGGTATTTACATTTTACGGCTGATTGTATTTCCCGTTTTCTCCAATATTATCCGAGTTGGGTCTCCGACGGCCTGTCTGAAATTATCAAATCAAATCAAGTTTATTTTATAAAGCCCTTCGTACATCAGCTGATATCTCGAAGTGCTGGTACAGAAACCCAGCCTAAACCCCCAAACAGTGCAAAAGCAAGCAGGTGTAGAAGCACGGTGGCTAGGAAAAACTCCCTAGAAAGGCCAAAACCTAGGAATAAAACCTAGAGAGGGAACCAGGCTATGAGGGGTGTATTCCTGATAACGTTGCACTACCTAACAAGGGTCTAATATTTAGGGCATTATCAGGTTCTGGACTGCACTAGGGCCCATGTAAATTATAGGCACCACTTAACAGTTACTGTTAATCCAGCCGAAAATCACAGTCACTATAAATCACATAAAAACCCAGTACATACTAATCCACATAAAACACAGTACCTGAATCCAACATAAAACACAGTACTGAGTGAACGTTCCGCAACCTAAACCCTAGTAAGACTTAATCCACTCTATAAAATACTGAGACATATCCACATGAAAACCGAGAAGTGACTATGAATCCACATAATAACAGCCGAACTGTATCCACCTAAAACACCAACAGTGACTGTAATCCATCATTAAAACCACCCAGTACCTTGTAATCCAACATAAAAACACAGTTTTTACTGTAATCCACATTAAAACCCCAGTCGACTGTACATTCCACATAGAAAAGCACAGGTACTGTAAATCCCACAATTAACAAACCA
>NW_019944192.1:68505-82808 GCF_002910315.2 Salvelinus sp. IW2-2015 | reverse complement strand
ACGAAGTATCATCAGTGTCAGAACTTCGGCGGACTGGTCGCAAGTTCTGAACTGCACCCCTCTCTCCTCGTTCCGTGTGGACGGTGGAGAACGCCGGCTGTCCATGACCAGCGTGCTGCACACAAACTCTTAGTGCTTTTGTACAAGTGAAACTCCCATGGAAGGGAATGAACACTTCGAGTGCGAGAAGTTGAAGCACCACACGACACGTACATCCACTACATGTGCTACTCCTCAGGCTCAATACACCACATCGAGGACGACAATCAACTCACAGCTACTGTCAGACCACATACACATCACCGACGACAGAAAGTCACACTACCAACGTGGTACAGAGCAATCACTAGAGCAAACACACATCACCAATCACATGAGGACACAAATACACCAACACTACGCGTCACTTCTGCTCACTACTCGCATCAGCACACACAATCAACACCACAACAGGCACTACGGAGCACAGCACACACACACACTACGGTCGCACATCCACTGACCTGAGGGTCCTACCATCTGAGGAGAATACACACACACACGACACACCACGATGCACACTCCAGCAGCACAGCATCACCACCGAAGACGAGACACCACCCACACACACTGGCTAGTCTCTGTGGCACATACCATCTAGACGAATCCACTCGGTCCTGTCTGTCCTGATGGGACTATACCATCTAGGAAAGTCCACACGGTCTGTCTGTCTCTGTGGGACATCCATCTGACACGAGAATCCCACACGAGCCATGTCACAAAGCCCGAGCGACACACATACAAACACATCTGAGAGACGAGCCACTACGCGTCTACACACTACACGATCACTAGACAGTCAGCGGTACCACTAAACACATCACTGAGGAGAATACACAACAACAGAGCACGACTCCTGATCACCACTGTGGGCCATACATCCTAGCAAGGCAGAATCGCTACCGCGTGCCATCGACATCTGTCTCTGTGGAACATACCATCTGAGGCAACCCATGCACTGGATAGTCCAGCTAGCACCACACGACTACAACGAGCACTCCACACACTTGGAACCTAACCATCAGCACACACACCATGCAGCAACCACACGACAACACACCCAGCAAAGTTGTCTCACCTTACCTACACACGCAGCAACCTCACATCACAAAAAGTACCACAAATGAGTGCACATAGCTCGAGATCGCACACAACACACACTATAACAGACAGCCAGGCGGGGCCGAGACTGGACGAGAGACGATCACCATACGCCGGGGGATGCACTCTAAAAAAACACGTGCCGATGGGTTAAAATAAATACGCCATGTGCATTCCAACATAAATACATGGGCGGGTTATTGTTCTATCTTTATTTCCCTCACGAGCACTACACACTCACCAACTACGAGCAAACACATACACACACTACTGAGGGATTGAGGAAGCTTTTTTTAGGCAATGATGTAGCGTCAAACATGAATGAATCTGAGTGGCTGCTCCCGCTAAATCTCACGTACAGCCACACGCGACGTTCACACCACCAAGGGCCTAGACAAGCGACTAGCAGCACGAACATCATCAGGAACAAGCATAGAAGCAGACACCAGGTAGCAAACCACAGAGCAGTACTAACTCCACAAAGGCTGACGTGTTTGTGATAGGGAGCGGAGGTGAAACAACCCCTCACACAGGAAACAATCATTGCCCAACCACCCCTGCACCAACAGCACCTCCAACAAAAACAACACCTCTCTGTTAGTGCTGGTCTGTCTGCTCTGGAACTGCTTCGCCTGCTGACGAGAGTAGAAGTTCAGTATGCGTCCCAAATAAAATGCCCAGCACACACACATTTCCCCTATCACACAAGTCGTCAGCTCACACTCTTATCATGCAACGACACGACAGACACCCAACATTAAGCTCTAAAGTAGTGCACCTGCAATCACTCCACACCACACAAGAGTGCACTGATCAAAAGACGATCGAGCACAGCACACATCTAAAGCGATCCACTGAGATACAACACATCACAGATGCAGAGCAATGACGCACAACTATGGACACACAGCCAACAACAAATGTGTTGGCACTCCTGCTAGGCTGAATGGACTGCCATGAGTCACAACAATCTCACTCACAGGATACGAAGTACAGTCACACAACATCACACACGACTACCCTAGATGGTGCTAGAGTCCAGTTCATTCGGACTGAGTTACTCGAGGTAGAACCTGAGCGCGAGCCAGCGCTTGCACACAGCAGTCGAGCAGGAGCACCAACAGAAAAAGGAGACGAAGGAACGTAGGATGCCACACACCACGAGAGAGCAATTATTGAGTCACGAACACCCTAGACTACAACACCCAAACCACGAGCTCATACACATCTGATCTATGAATTCTGTCGGTGTATAATTGAAGGGGCATCGCGTATCTTTCACACATTGCTGTGATCTTGTCTTACGATCGAGTTCACCACTTGCGTATACACACACAACACATGCAGACACACATAAAAGATATCTTCACATATACTGTATCGCAATGCAAAGGGCGTGAATAAAAGCTGTGGACATTTCGTATACGCAACAAGAGTTCTTTGTCTTGTAGGACGTGTGAGGCCGATCAGACCTGTGTATGAGTGCACTGGATCAACAGCGTAGTATTCAGTGTCAGTCACAGGCTCAGTCCACTAGCACACGATAGCTAACATGCTCACAGTCACCAGCATGTTTGTGTGTAAGGCCTAACCCAGACCTCATGTCAATCAGCAGCGTGTCAGCGTGTATTGCCAGTGCCATAGGCCCAAGCCAGCACACAGTGTAGGCTGTGTCATAGACAACACACACACATCACCCAGTACAGTACTCCACAGCACACACACGACTGGTCCATCCATCCAACAACACAGCGACCCACAAACACAGTGTTGTGTGTAGGCCTACTCCAGACCTGTGTATGGCGTGTCAGGTGTCTTGTGTGTAGCCCTATCCAGACCTGTGTTGGCGTGTCAGGTGTTTAGCTAGCGATACGACACTATCCAACGACACCTATGCAGCAACGAGGTGTAGGTGTTTGTGTGTAGGCCATCCAGACCTGTGTATGGCTTCAGTGTTTCACTGAGCGAGGCTACTGGCCCAACACTCAGACCTGTGTAGGCGTGAATGTCAGGTGTTGTTGCATACATTTCCACTCTATCAACACCTCACAGGAGCCGAGCAACATCTTAGAGCCACCAAGGACTCAACTTTCTCCTCCCACAGCTAATCGTTGTACACTCGCCATGATGCTTCTGCTCTCAGTGTCAAGTACATCCCTACCGGCACACACATGCTAACTACACCACCACATCAAAACATGCACACAACTGTGCTTTCACAGAGTAATCGACTTGCTTCATCGTCCATTACCACAGTCGTGCTACATTACGAGGTGTTTTTATAATGGAGACACGGAGATAAAAATACGACCACACATCCACCCTCCTACAAGCTGCTTACTCGTAATCGATCCTGTGCCTAGTCACCTCACACATAACCATATCTACCTCCATCACCTCCGAGTACCCTGTACATTGTGTAATATGGGTACTTGTCCCTGTATATGAGTCACTTCCCCCCTAATTACATATCTTACCTCATCACTCCAGTATCCCGTACATGTAATATGGTAACTGAACCCGTATTATGTCACCTTACCTCCTATACAATATCGACCTCGCATCACACACGACTCCTGTAATTGTTTAAATATGGAACTGACCCTGTATGATAGTCACTTTCCTAACCATATCTACCTCCATCACCCAGGTATCCCTGACATTGGTTAATATGGTACTGACTGACTGTTTAACAATATTTCCTGCTTGCTACTTACTTGTATTGTGTAGTTCCCATATCCCTTACTTATTTTGTTTGGTTATGATTATTGCATTGTTGGTTTTGACTTTCAAAGAATCTCCCTGTACTCGGATCGCGAACATTAAATCGTGAAAACGGTGAAAACATAAGCTGCCTCCGACGTCGTTCTAGAGAATGTTGTCAGTACGCATCCGGCCCCCAATCCGCAGACACGTGTAAACCACGGTGGCCAGGACCTCCACTCCGCTCTTTCCCTGCGGGATGTCTGAGACCAGACACCTGGAAGCTGATGAAACTGAGGAGTATTTCAGTTTTAAAAAAAATTCTGAATGAATCCTGATTGGCTGGGCCTGGGTCCCCCAGTGGGTGGTCTGGTTCACCTATGGCTGAGCTCTGCCCCAATCATTGACATCCATAGATTAGGGTCGAATTACATGTATTGAATAAGCTGATTTCTTATAGAACTGTAACTCAGAAAAATCATTTAAATGTTACATGTTGCGTTAATATCTTTGTTCAGTAAGTCTTGTAAACAAGAACTCAAGTACCTCAGAGCATACTTATTTCTAGCATGCTCGCTCCCTCCCTCCCCTCTCGTCTTTCTCTCTCTGCCGTTCCCTCGTCGCTCCTCTTTCAGCTTCATCTTACTTCGCCCACCTTCGCACTGCTCCTCCCCTCTCCGCCTCTCCACCTCTCTCCCCTCTCCTCTCCCCTCGCCATCCCGCCTCCCTTCCCACCTCTCCCTCCTTCTGCTTACTCCCTTCCTGTCCTCTCTACCTCTCCTCCCCTCCCTCTTCCACCGCTCGTCTCCCTCCCTCTCCCCTCTCCTCTCAACTCCCTCTCCTCTCTCCTCTCCCCCCTCCTCCCAAACCCTCCTCTCCCCCGTCCTCTCCCACTCTCCCGCCTTCTCCCTCTCCTCTCCCCCCTCTCCCTCCCCCTCTCCTGCTCCACCTCGTCTCCCCTCTCCTCCCCTCTCCTCTCCCCTTTCCTCTCCAACCTCCATCTCCCCTCTCCTCTCCCCTCTCCTCTCCCCTCTCTCTCCCCCTCTCCTCCTCCCTCCCCTCCTCTCCCCCTTCCACCCCTCTCCTCCCCCTCTCTCTCTCCAACCTCCCTCTCCCCTCTCCTCTCCCCTCTCCTCTCCAACTCTCCTCTCCCCTCTCTCCCCCTCCCCCTCCCCGCCCTCTCTCCCTCCAACTCTCCTCTCCTCTCTCCCTCCAACTCTCCTCTCCAACCTCCTCTCCTCCTCTCCTCCTCCTCCAGTGGTGTTTAATAAACAAAGGGGTTTATCTTCTTTCCTTCTCTCCTTTCATCACTTCAACCCAATTATCCTTCTATTGCTCCCTATATCCCTCCCTCCCTCCTTCTCTCCCTCTCACCTTCTCTGCCAGCTCAGCAGTGCGTGTGTGTGAGTAAACTCTGGATGCCCTCACTGAAGTATAGTTCTCACACTGTCAAACTTTTAAATACTGTAATTTTGCTTTACAGCAGAGCCTAATGTAATCAAAACAGAAACACAGCTATATTATGTAATAACAGCAATTTGCTAGCAACTCTGCTGCCAGTATAATGCTGTAAATTTACAGTACAGCGTGTTACTGTAATCCGTTTTACAGTACCAATATTCTTACTGTAATCTATGTGCGGTCATTGTAATGAATAAATGAATGTGCACTGAAGGAAAAAAATACGGCAAAATCTGCAGGTTTACATTGACATTTTGGTGATTTAGCGGTGTTGTCCTTATACGTATTCATCGTTGCTAACAAAAAAATGTATGTAGTCCTGCTATGTTATACTGTTGAGGATAGAGGGRGCTATTTTCACTTTGCTARGTTATACTGATCGTACTTTACATGTGTATGAATGTAGATATGGATGTCCTTGTTTCGATAACACAACTGAACATCTTTCAGCGATGTTTCTATCGGCGGATTCATTGATTAAATGTCCAAGGTTTACTCCTTTACTTTGAAAGACCACAAATCGGTGTGGAGTGGTGCTTCCTGCTCTGGCCCCGTCCCTCCCCCTAAAAGCAGGGGTTTGTTTGTTTTTGAAAGGGAGGCGGACACAACACATAACACACATATCTTCTCAAGCAAAACTGAAAGAAGTGACCGGAACACAATGGCTATTGTGTCCGCCTGCCTTTCAGTGGGGGAAATCAAAATGTTGTTATTCTGTTTGCTAACTCAGGTAACTTAAGCAGCTAGCTAAGTTAGCTAAAGAGCTAGCCACATCTATGACTAATCGGATATCAAGCTATTGTATCGTGATTGTAAAACGTCTTAACTTTTTAGTCATATATATATGGCTACTGAACAGTACCTAAAGCTAGGTGTACCAGCAAATGTTGGCACATGACTGGAATGCTCAATAGCCTGGTATTAGTGGTGTAAAGTACTTAAATAAAAATACTTTAAAGCACTACTTAAGTAGTTTTTGGGGGGTATCTGTACTTTACTTTAATATTTATACTTTTGACAACTTTTACTTTTACTTCACTACATTCCTAAAGAAAAGTATGTACTTTTTACATTTTCCCTGACACCCAAAAGTACTCATTACATTTTGAATGCTTAGTAGGACAGGGACAGGGAAATGGTCCAATTCACACACTTCTCAAGAGAACATCCCTGGTCATCCCTACTGCCTCTGATCTGGAGGACTCACTAAACAGAGAACATGCCTGGTCATCCCTACTGCCTCTGATCTGGAGGACTCACTAAACAGAGAACATCCCTGGTCATCCCTACTGCCTCTGATCTGGAGGACTCAGTAAACCGAGAACATCCCTGGTCATCTCTACTGTCTCTGATCTGGAGGACTCACTAAACAGAGAACATCCCCGGTCATCCCCACTGCCTCTGATCTGGAGGACTCACTAAACAGAGAACATCCCTGGTCGTCCCTCCTGCCTCTGATCTGAAGGACTCACTAAACACAAATGCTTATTTTGTAAATTATGTCAGCGTGTTGGAGTTTGCCACTGGCTGTGCAAAAACAATTGAGAAAAGAAAATTATGCCGTCTGGTTTAACTGTCATGTCCCATTGACTCCTACAGCTCTCCCAGCCACCATTACTGTCCCATTGACTCTTACAGCTCACCCAGCCATCATTAGTGTCCCATTGACTCCTACTGCTCTCCCAGCCACCATTACTGTCCCATTGACTCCTACAGCTCTCCCAGCCACCATTACTGTCCCATTGACTCTTACAGCTCTCCACCAACCATTACTGTCCATGAACTCTCTCGCTACTCTCTCTCTACCTCTCTCTGCTCCTCTTCCGTCTCTCTCCTCTTCTTTCTCTCTCTTCCTCCTCTCTCCTTCTTCCCTCTCTTCTCTCTTCTCTCTCCTAAACTCTCGTTCCCCTCCGGGTTCTCTTGACGTGGAGCTAGTTTTGGTTGTAGGCTTAGACCGAAGGGATATAAGGTTTGAATGTGTTGTTTCCCGTGACCAGGAATGGCGTGTTCTGTTCAATATCGTTTCTCCTTCCTCTTCCACTTCCTCCTCTTCTCTCCCTTCTCTCCTCTTCTCTCTCTCTCTCTCTCTCTCTTCTCTCTCTCTCCTCTCTCTCTCTCTCTCCTCTTCTCTCTCTCTCCGTCTCTCTCTGTCTCTCTCCATATCTGTCTCTCCATCAACCATACACTCAGCACACATAAAGGAGAGAAGAGAGAGAGAGAAAGAAAATAAGGGACATAGAGTGTAAAAGAGAAGGTGAGACAGAGAACACTGGAGAAAAGACCCCCAGACCGTGGAGCATTCATGTGACATAAAGGTTTAGTGACAAAAAGAGAGAGAAAGAGAGAGAAGGAACGAGAGCAATAGAGGAGAGGAAAGCAGCTCCTTGCTGAGTCAGGAAACAGTGTGATACTGAAGAGAGAAATAATTATATTGTGTCACCCTAGCAGGGGGTTAGAGAGGAGAGCAGTATGGAGGGAGGGAGGGAGGTGACAGAGGGAGAGAATCTCTAATGTTTTCACTGTGCTTTGTGTACGTTCACCTTCAACCACCGTTTCATCCTCGTCAAAGGTGTGTGTGTCTGTGTGTGTGTGCGTGTGTGTGTGTGTCTGTGTGACAAGATTTCAAACCCTCAAAGAGGTTTAACCTATTCACACAAAGGGTGGTTGTACCCCCAATCCCAAGGGATGCTGTACGCTCTTGACACCTGACAATTGGCTTTTCATATTATAGAGAGAACCCTCTCGCTCCCTCCAAAGAGCACAGTAAAGCCTGTAATAGATGACATGGTAATATGGCAGCGACATCACACCGGATAGACTTCAGCGTTCAACTCTCTACCAGAACGTCGGGAGCTGCCTTCAATTTCGTCCACTAGGGGCAATGTGAGCACACACTTGCCAGCTAGTAGGCTAACAGATAAATGAAGGGTTTAAAACGTGTACTTTGTCTCAAAGGATTGTGGGTTCAATCCCAGTGCTAGGCACTTGAGTACATTGTTTCTGTTTTATCTCCCCATAACACTGTATAGCTCTGCATTTGTATTTATTTATCCTTTATTTAACTAGGTAGGTCAGTTAAGGAGAAAGTATTATTTACAATCACAGCTTAACAGGGAACAGTGGGTTAACTGCCTTGTTCAGGGGCAGAACGACATATTTTTACCTTGTCAGCTCGGGGGATTCAATCAAGCAACCTTTCGGTTACTAGCCCAACGCTCTAACCACTAGGCTGCCTGCCACCCCTCCACTCTAACCACTAGGCTGCCTGCCGCCCCTCCACTCTAACCACTAGGCTCTAGGCTGCCTGCCGCCCTCCACTCTAACCAAGCTCAGCGCTCCTCCACTCTCCACTAGGCTACCTGCCACCCCTCCACTCTACACTAGGCGCCTGCCGCCCTCCACCTCTAACCACAGGCTACCTGCCGCCGTCCGCTCTAACCACTAGGCTACCTGCCGCCCTTCACTCTAACCACTAGGCTACCTGCCGCCCCTCCAAGCTCTAACCACTAGGCTTCCTGCCACCCTAATCATGAATTGAAATGACTGGTTAATGTAGGTGGGGCGTACATCCTGTATAAATACAAACTCACTAAACTTGACGTCTTTGACAACAAACATTGAGAACTTTGACAAGGCATCAGAACAAATTCCAATCCCCCCAAAAACATTTTTGATACCTCGTGTAGGGATTTCTAAGACATGAAAGGAGTTTGAACTCCTGGAAAGATATCGGGGAGTGTCACGCCTGCTCCTGCTCTCCCTCTCTGGTGCTCGAGGGCCCCAGGTTGCCCTTCATTGCGCACACCTCTTACCGTCATTACACGCAGCAGCGCTCATTGGACTCACCTGGACTTCTTCCCGTTGTTGATTGCCCAATTTAAACTGTCTGTTCCCCCAGTTTGTTCCCTGTGTCTGCATTGATGTCGTTATTTTGTACCCTGTACAGATGCTGTTCCTGTCCTTTTCATGTCTGTTGTTTATTAAATGTTCCTGTACCTGCTTTGTGTCTCACAGCGCCAATCCTCGACAGGAGATAATGAGAATAGGATGAGTAAAGAGGTCAGGTTATGGTAATGTGATAGATGAGTAAAGATGTCAGAGGTAATGTGTGATAGATGAGGTAAAAGAGGTCAGGGAGGTAATGGTGATAGATGAGATAAAGAGGTAGAGAGGTAATGCTGATAGATGAGGTAAAGATTGTCAGAGGTAATGTGATAGATGAGGTAAAGAGTCAGGGAGGTAATGGTGATAGATGAGGTAGAGATCAGGGGCAATGCTGATAGATGAGGTAGAGATAGAGGTAATGCTGATAGTTGAGGTAAAGAGGTAGAGAGGTAAACTGATGATGAGGTAGAGAGATCAGTGGTAATGCTGATAGATGAGGTAGAGAGGTCAGTGGTAATGCTGATAGATGAGGTAAAGAGGTCAGGGAGGTAATGCTGATAGATGAGTAAAGAGGTCAGGGAGGTAATGCTGATAGATGAGGTAGAGGTCAGGGAGGTAATGCTGATAGATGAAGTAGAGAGGTCAGTGTAATGCTGATAGATGAGGTAGAGATCAGGAAGGTAATGCTGATAGATGCGGTAGAGATCAGGGAGGTAAATGCTGATAGATGAGGTAAAGAGGTCAGGGAGTAATGCTGATAGATGAGGTAGAGAGGTCAGGAGTAATGCTGATAGATGAGGTAGAGAGGTCAGTGGTAATGCTGATAGTGAGGTAGAATCAGGAGTAATGCTGATAGATGAGGGTAGAGATCAGGAGGTAATGCTAGATAGATGAGGTAGAGATCAGGGAGGTAATGCTGATAGATGAGTAGAGCGGTCCAGTGGTAATTGCGATAGATGAGGTAGAGAGGTCAGTGGTAATGCTGATGAGATAGGTAGAGAGGTCAGAGGTAAATGGGGGGATAGAAGGAGGCTGCTGGACTGACCACATTCAACCAATTGTATCTAACAGTGGATACTTGTCAAATCTGTATTTATTGATGTTTTGTAACATGTTCACAATGTGGTACTAAAATCCAAATCGGATATAAGTTGCTATTTTCGCTGCAATACGTTTATAAGTTGTCCCTTTTCAGGTTTAGTGACTGCCAATGCTAACTCATTCGTATAAGCAGTTAGCATAGCTAGTAACAGACATTGGTGGCAGTAGTTAAAGTATTTTTTTAGCTGTATTGCAGTTGATTGATGATACGGTGACATGAACATGTATTGTATTGGACATGTATTGGGTTGACATCCATACAAGCATTATACTCAGATTTTTACCTCAACATAGTGTGAATACACATAAACTGTAGACAATAGTCTAAATGTAGGTACATTTTGGCTGGAGCGCAAACGGGACATTTGGATGGACATGCAGGTTGGAAAACGGTGCAGTTGTATCTTGGCTGAGCTCCTGTGTCAAGCACCGGGAAACGATGTCCGACATCTCAGAAGAGAGGTAAGGTCTTGTCTTTTCGTTTAGCCAGTTGCTTGTTATTAAGCTAGATGGCTATAGAGACTATCCCTGAATACTACGAGTGTGAGGTGCAGGGACCATTTATTGGATGCGTTATGACAACTCCCCGAAGCTCAAGAAGTATGAATGTTCTGCGGAGGCTGCATCTCAGTAGATGTTGTAATGGCCACTGCAGACATTGGATTGACCCTGCAGAGCCTTTTAAAGAGGAGTCTCAGAGGATCAGGTAAAAAAGTAACAGGAAGGATGCTGGTTCCCACATGCTCTCCAGGGGATAGAGTAAAACAGACTAAAGGAGGACGCGTGATCCAACATGTCTTCAGAGGATCAGAGAAACAGAACTAACAGGAAGGATCGTCTGGTTCAACATGACTTCCAGAGGATCAGAGTAAACAGAACTAAGGAAGGCCTGCTGGTCTAAATGTCTTACCAGAGGAGATCAGAGTAAACAGAACTAACAGACGAAGGAGCGCTGTTCCAACATGACTTCCAGAGGGATCAGAGTAGAAGCAACAGAACTAACAGAGAGAATACGCTGTTCCAAGCATGTCTTCCAGAGGGGATCAGAGTAAAAACAGAACTAACAGGAGGATGCCTGCGTTCCAACATTGGTCTCTCCAAGAATCGGGTGAAGGTCAAAGTGACAAACAGAAGATTAACGTAGGACAGGTGAACTAGGGAGCTGTGTGGTCAAACATGACTCATCCAGAGGAGATCAGAGTAAAAACAGAAATATATATATGAGAGGTTGTAGAGTATTGTTAATCTGTTTATTTAAGACATTAGTGGAAGTATTGGAGAGGTTGTAGAGTAATTGGTTAATCTGTTAAAAGAGATTAGTAGGAATATTGGAGAGATGTAGAGTATTAGTTAGATCCTTAATATAGAGAATTAGAGGAATATTGATAGGTTTGTATAGAGTATTAGTTAATCTGTTAATAAGAGATAGGGGAATATTGGAGAGGTTGGTAGAGTATTGGTTAATGCTTATATAAGAGATTAGGGGAATTTAGAGAAGGTTAGGTAAGTATTGGTTATCTTAATAAGAGATTGAGGAATATAATCATTGAGAGTTGGTAGAGAATTGGTTAATCTGTTATTAAGAGATTAGGGAAATAATATTGAGAGAGTATAAGAGTATGGTGGTAAGACTCTTTTATTAGATTTAGGGGACATATATAATATGAGAGGTGTAGTAGAGTATTGTTGCCTATTTCTACATCTTCGTAATAACATATGGTGGTGAACAACTCTGGTGATGTCTGATTTTCCTCAACCTGAAGCATTAGAGCTACTCTTCGTTGCTCAATAGTTCAACAGGAGCCCTGGTTCATCGGTGTTGCATCACTGCCGGCTACGCCGGCTACCGCCCGGCTACCGCCGGCTAACGCCGGCTCCGTGGCTAACCGATAACCCACAGCCGCACGCCTACGCACCCCACGGCTAACCGCCCCCCCGCAGCTACCCTTGGCTAACCGCCGGTCTACCCCCGGCCTACCCCCCTGGCAACCGCAACCGCGGATATACCGCACGGCTACCCCCTGGCTAACCGCCCGGCTAACCGCCCGGCTACCCCCCTGGCTAACCGCCGGCTACCCCCTGGCTAACGCCCGGCTACCCCCCCCGGCTACCCCCCTGGCTACCGCCCGGCTACCCCCTGGCTAAGCCCTCGGCTAAACCGCCCGCTAACCAGCCCGGCTACACCTGGCTAACGCCTGGCTAACCGCACCCTGGCTAACCGCCCGCGCTACCCCCCTGGCTAACGCCCGGCACCCCCCCATTTAGCCTCTCCCAGTCCTCCTTGCGTGAGTTTTCCCTGGCAACAACATTTTAATAAATCTAACCTCTCCTTGACAGCAGCAACATCTTATCAGAAGTAAAAACTCAGAAGTGGGTTTTGACAGAGACTTGACCTTTCATGACAAGTATAGGGTATAACAATGTGACCGAGTGTAAGCATCTTCCGACAGTGGCTGGTTTCATCAGGTCTGCGGCAGCCTCGTGTTCTCAGAAAACCAGATAACCACGGTGGGATCCAGACAGGACGAATCTGAACGTACTGTAGTTTTCTGCCTTCTGATAGTGTCTGAAGGCCCAACACTCAAAATAGGTTTTAACACACACAACACAGAGGTCTCTCTCCTGAAGAGGAGACCCATTACATACATCATTTTATTAAGCCCTTTAAAGGTATAAGGCCTTGGTTTAACAGCTCTTAATACATAGACATGGAATCACTGGGCACTTTAATAAGGAAAGCACCAGTCAGTTAAATAATGTTTACAGTACTGTCTTACTCATCTCATATGTATATACTGTATTCTATTCTAGGTTTATTTTAGTCATTGCTACTACCCGACATTGCTCGTCATATTATTTAATATATTTCTTAATTCCATTCTTTACTTTTAGATGATGTGTATTGTTGTGTGAATTGTTAGAATACATACTCTCCCCGTGGAGCTAGGAACACAAGCATTTTCGCTACACACCACTATAAACATCTGCCTAAATTATTGTTGTATGTGACCAATAAACTCTGAATAAATATGTGTATTGTGACCAAATAAAATGGCATTTGAATTGTTTTGGCATTCTATGTTTGGTTATACTGATACCATCCAACCTTTCTCCTGACTGACTGACTGGCTGACTGGCTAACTGGCTGCTGATTGACTGGCTGGCTGGCTGGTTAACTGTGATTGACTGCTTCCGATGTTGACTGACTGATTGACTGGCTTGGCTGGCTGTGACTGACTGGCTGACTAACTGGCTGAACTGGTTGACTGGCTGGCTGGCTGCTGGCTGACGTGACGGCTGACTGGCTGAGCTGACTGGCTGACTGGCTGACTGGTTAATTGATTGGCTGGCTGGCTGATTGGCTGGCTGGCTCGCTGGCTCGCTGGCTCGCTGGCTGACTGGCTGACTGACTGGCTGGCTGACTGATTAATTGACTGGCTGTTGATTTGCCTGGCTTCCGTGTTGGCTGAATGATTGACTGCTGTGGCTGACTGACTGGCGTGATCTGACCGGCTGTTGGTGCGGACACAACACACTAACAGTCACACACAATTATACCAAACCATCATTATCTCTAGTGCACACACATTAACCATAACCTCACAATAAACCAGCACACTATCATAACCTACACAGTGCACATTACGGCAAGACTACTATATTACCACAGCGGCACAGCGAAAATTTTACGCTACCATACAGAGCACATCATTACCCGCCACGACACACCATTAACATGAGTCACAACATTACCACACTAACAATCACAAACACGAGCACAGTTACCTAACATGTCACACAGTAAGCATACACACTATTTACACCGCAGCTAAGTGCTACACACAGCGATGACACGCAGCTAACTGCACAATCACACACTCTAACTATACACAGCAGTGTAGCGACAGTCAGACTATATACGCATACACACATTTACGCGACACAACAAACACAACTTATACCCACATATAACGACAACTCACACAATAAGCCGATACAGCACATGACCACAC
>NW_019944192.1:50471-68480 GCF_002910315.2 Salvelinus sp. IW2-2015 | reverse complement strand
CAAATGTGGCGGAAGAGTGATTTGAGGGTGCTGGAGATGGGGGGTAGTGGTGTCGGTGGGGCAGGTGTCTGGCGCAGGTTGTGATTGTCGTGGGTTTGCTGTTTTGCGTTCTATGCTTTCGTTTGTATGTGTTTTTTTTGTATTGAAAAAAAAATATTGGAAGTGCTGAACAAATCTCCCTATTTATAAAGAACACTGAGAAAAAACTATGGAAGGAAAATATACTGAAAGTTTGGTTTGCAGGTACAGCCAAACTAGCGTGAAGAAATATTAGCGAATTGTCAAAAATATACGATATATCGTCCAAATAATATTTTTCGATATGTAAACTATCGATTTTTTATTTTTTTCCTCCCAGACTAGTTTTCAATTAACTCTATACAGTATGTTCATGTTTTGCATTGTTAAGTTGATACGGCAACTAATGGCGCGTTTTTTTTTTTAAATGTCCATTTATAGTTCTACTCCGATTGTATGGGTAGTCCTCTCTCTCCCTCCTCACCATCTTACCTCCACAACCAAAGCCGCCATCCTCGCACTCCAAAGAGAGAATCAGTTTTTTGTTGCCACCAGGAATTTTGGCTTTAAAAATCCAATAATGCTCTCCACGAATGCTAATCACTAGTAACTAGCTAAAATGTATCAGAGTCAGGACCCAAAACGTACGTACACTGTAGACAATATAACAGCTGGTACATTCTGGTGTAGTGTAGGCCTAGAATCAACATATGATGCTGTGCATGGATCTTCCTCAAAATCGGAGAGGAATAAAGCGAAAGCATGGATAGTGTTACAAGCTAGCTACATAAAGTAAGAGAAACTTACACATTATGTAAACTACCCAGTATATGTCCCAAGGGACAAACACTGGACCAACACTAGATCCTAACCCTTGTCGCTAATAAATTCCTCTCTGGCTTATTATTTGTTGTCATGTCAAAACACGATGTATTAACATACACATGCGCCGCTGTTAGGAACTCTCTGACTTTGGAGCCGTTTTTGGAGACACTTACCATAATACCTTATAAACTGGCGTCATTTTCAAGCTTCTACAATTTAAGCAGTGTAGTACTAACTTGTTATCGGTTAGGGATGTTGGGCGTTGTAGTTGTTGGGTTATTGCACCCACGCCTCTTCGATCTAACTCACAAAAACAGAGAAACACCATGTCTCCTCCGGCCCTATCGAAGACCCACAAACAACATGTGAAAACAGCTGTGAGGCCACAGCCAAAACCAATAAAAAACCGCAACGCACCAACTCCACACGCCCCACCACCAACCCATACTGTTACCCACCCAGCCACACCCCATACTCACAGCGTCCCACACAAGACCCATGACTCCACAGGCGCCCCACCCAACGGCCCCAACCCGACACGCCCCTCCACCAACGGCCAAACCCTCACCCCCCCCCCCCCCCCCCCCCCCCCCTCCCCCCCCCCGCCACCACCCCTCGCCCGACCCGCGCCTCGTCCGCGCGTCCGCCCCTCCGAACCACAAAACGTAAAAAAAAGAAAAACAAGAAAAGGAAAGAAAAAAAAGAAAAGACCCCCAGACCGTGGAGCATTCATGTGACATAAAGGTTTAGTGACAAAAAGAGAGAGAAAGAGAGAAGAAGAACGAGAGCAATAGAGGAGAGAAAGCAGCTCCTTGCTGAGTCAGGAACAGTGTGATACTGAAGAGAGAAATAATTATATTGTGTCACCCTAGCAGGGGGTTAGAGAGGAGAGCAGTATGGAGGAGGGAGGGAAGGTGACAGAGGAGAGAATCTCTAATGTTTTCACTGTGCTTTGTGTACGTTCACCTTCAACCACCGTTTCATCCTCGTCAAAGGTGTGTGTGTCTGTGTGTGTGTGCGGTTGTGTGTGTGTCTGTGTGACAAGATTCAAACCCTCAAAGAGGTTTAACCTATTCACACAAAGGGTGTTGTACCCCCAATCCCAAGGGATGCTGTACGCTCTTGACACCTGACAATTGGCTTTTCATATTATAGAGAGAACCCTCTCGCTCCCTCCAAAGAGCACAGTAAAGCCTGTAATAGATGACATGGTAATATGGCAGCGACATCACACCGGATAGACTTCAGCGTTCAACTCTCTACCAGAACGTCGGGAGCTGCCTTCAATTTCGTCCACTAGGGGCAATGTGAGCACACACTTGCCAGCTAGTAGGCTAACAGATAAATGAAGGGTTTAAAACGAGTGTACTTTGTCTCAAAGGATTGTGGGTTCAATCCCATGTCTAGGACTTGAGTACATTGTTTCTGTTTTATCTCCCCATAACACTGTATAGCTCTGCATTTGTATTTATTATCCTTTATTTTAACTAGGTAGGTCAGTTAAGGAGAAAGTATTATTACAATCACAGCTTAACAGGGAACAGGGGTTAACTGCCTTGTTCAGGCAGAACGACATATTTTACCTTGTCAGCTCGGGGGATTCAATCAAGCAACCTTTCGGTTACTAGCCCAACGCTCTAACCACTAGGCTGCCTGCCACCCCTCCACTCTAACCACTAGGCTGCCTCCGCCCCCTCCACTCTAACCACTAGGCTGCCTGCCGCCCCTCCACTCTAACCACTAGGCTGCCTGCCGCCCCTCCACTCTAACCACTAGGCTACCTGCCACCCCTCCACTCTAACCACTAGGCTGCCTGCCGCCCCTCCACTCTAACCACTAGGCTACCTGCCGCCCCCTCCGCCTCTAACCACTAGGCTACCTGCCGCCCTTCACTCTAACCACTAGGCTACCTGCCGCCCCTCCACTCTAACCACTAGGCTTCCTGCCACCCTAATCATGAATTGAAATGACTGGTTAATGGTAGGTGGGGCGGTACATCCTGTATAAATACCAAACTCACTAAACTTGACGTCTTCCTTGACAACAAACATTGAGAACTTTGACGAAAGGCTATCAGAACAAATTCACAAATCCCCCCAAAAACATTTTTGATACCTCGTGTAGGGATTTCTAAGACATGAAAGGAGTTTGAACTCCTGGAAAGATATCGGGGAGGTGTCACGCCTGCTCCTGCTCTCCCTCTCTGGTGCTCGAGGGCCCCAGGTGCCCTTCATTGCGCACACCTCTTTACCGCATTACACGCCGCAGCGCTCATTGGACTCACCTGGACTTCTTCCCGTTGGTGATTGCCCAATTTTAAACTGTTCTTTCCCCCAGTTGTTCCCTGTGTCTGCATTGATGTCGTATTTTGTACCCTGTACAGATGCTGTTCCTGTCCTTTTCATGTCTGTTGTTTATTAAATGTTCCTGTACCTGCTTTGTGTCTCCAGCGCCAATCCTCACAGGAGATAATGGAGATAGATGAGGTAAAGAGGTCAGGTTTGGTAATGCTGATAGATGAAGGGTAAAGATGTCTAGAGGTAATGGTGTGATAGAATGAGGTAAAGAGGTCAGGGAGGTAATGGTGATAGATGAGATAAAGAGGTCAGAGAGGTAATGCTGATAGATGAGGTAAAGATGTCAGAGGTAATGTGATAGATGAGGTAAAGAGGTCAGGAGGTAATGGTGATAGATGATGAGTAGAGATCAGGAGGCAATGCTGATAGATGAGGTAGAGATCAGGGAGGTAATGCTGATAGTTGATAAAGAGGTCAGAGAGGTAATGCTGATAGATGAGGTAGAGAGGATCAGTGGTAATGCTGATAGATGAGGTAGAGAGGTCAGTGGTAATGCTGATAGATGAGGGTAAAGAGTCAGGGAGGTAATGCTGATAGATGAGTAAAGAGTCAGGGAGGTAATGCTGATAGATGAGGTAGAGGTCAGGGAGGTAATGCTGATAGATGAGGTAGAGAGGTCAGTGGTAATGCTGATAGATGAGGTAGAGATCAGGGAGGTAATGCTGATAGATGAGGTAGAGATCAGGGAGGTAATGCTGATAGATGAGGTAGAGATCAGGGAGGTAATGCTGATAGATGAGGTAGAGCGGTCAGTGGTAATGCTGATAGATGAGGTAGAGAGGTCAGTGGTAATGCTGATAGATGAGGTAGAGAGGTCAGAGGTAATGGGGGATAGAAGGAGGCTGCTGGACTGACCCACATTCAACCAATCTGATCTAACAAAGTGGATACTTGTCAAATCTGTATTTATTGATGTTTTGTAACATGTTCACAATGTGGTTACTAAAATCCAAATCGGATATAAGTTGCTATTTTCGCTGCATAACGTTTATAAGTTGTCCCTTTTCAGGTTTAGTGACTGGCCAATGCTAACTCATTCGTATAAGCAGTTAGCATAGCTAGTATACAGACATTGGTGGCAGTAGTTAAAGTATTTTTTAGCTGTATTGCAGTTGATTGATGACGGTGACATGAACATGTATTGTATTGGACATGTATTGGGGTTGACATCCATACAAGCATTATACTCAGATTTTTACCTCAACATAGTGTGAAATACACATAAACTGTAGACAATAGTCTAAATGTAGGTACATTTTGCTGGAGCGCAAACGGGGACATTTGGGATGGACATGCAGGTGTGGAAAACGGTGCAGTTGTTTTTATCTTGGCTGAGCTCCTGTGTCAAGCACCGGGAAACGATGTCCGACATCTCAGAAGAGAGGTAAGGTCTTGTCTTTTCGTTTAGCCAGTTGCTTGTTATTAAGCTAGATGGCTATAGAGACTATCCCTGAATAAATACGAGTGGTGAGGTGCAGGGACCATTTATTGGATGCGTATGACAACTCCCCGAAGCTCAAGAAGTATGAATGTTCTGCGGAGGCTGCATCTCAGTAGATGTTGTAATGGCCACTGCAGACATTGGATTGACCCTGCAGAGCCTTTTAAAGAGGAGTCTTCCAGAGGGATCAGAGTAAAACAGAACTAACAGGAAGGACTGCTGGTTCCAACATGTCTTCCAGAGGGATCAGAGTAAAACAGAACTAACAGGAAGGACTGCGTGGTTCCAACATGACTTCCAGAGGGATCGAGTAAAGACAGAACTAACAGGAAGGACTGCTGTGTCAACATGTCTTGCAAGAGGGATCAGGAGTCGACAAATAAACAGGAAGTACCGTGTCAACAGTCAGAGGGATCAGTTTAGACATGAGGGCTGTTCCACATGATCTTTCCAGAGGGATTCAGATAAAACAGAACTAACGAGAAAGGACTTGCTGGTTCCACATGTCTCCAGAGGATCAGAGAAGAACTAAGAAATTGGTCAACCATGTCTAGACAAGACGACTAACAGAAGGACTGCTGGTTTCCAACATGACTTCCCAGGATCAGAAGTAAAACAGAATATATATGAAGGTTGTAGAGTATTGTTGTAATCTGTTATTAAGACATTAGTGGAACATATTGGAGAGGCTTGTAGAGTATCTGGGTTAGATTCTGTTAATAAGAGAGTAGGAATATTGGAAGAGTGATGGAGAGATTAAGTTAATCTCTTAATTAAGAGATTAAGGAATATGGAAGGTTTGTAGAGTATAGTAATCTGTAAAAGTAAGATTAGGAGGAATATTGAGAGAGTTGGTAGCAGTGATTGGTTAATCTGTTATTAAGAGATATATGGGGAAAATTGGAGGGTGGTAGAGTATTGGTTAATCTGTAATAAGAGATTAGGCGGAATATTAATATCTGGACGGTTGGTAGATATGTGGTGTAATCTGTTATTAAGAAGATTAGGGCAATATAATATGAGCTAGGTTGATAGAGGTATGGTGCGGTAAATCTAGCGTTCCTATTAAGTAGATTAGGGGAAAGATAAGTATTGGAGAGGCTCCGTAGATGAGAGTATTGGTTAAGCCGTATTCTAAGTCATATGTGAATAAGAAGCTGGTAGGTCGGGTGAACACTCTGGATGTGATGTCTGATATTCACTCAACTGAAGCATGCAAGCTACTCTTTTCGCTTGCTCAATAGTTCGAACAGGAGCCACTGGTTCATGGTGTTGCCATCACTAGCCGGCTACTTGCCCGGGCTTACCCGGTCCCGGCTAACCGCTCCGGCTAACCGCCCGGCTATAACCGCCTGGCAACCGCCGGACTAACACCCGGCTACCCCCCTGGCAAACCGCCCGGATAACCGCCCGGCACCCCTCTGGCTAACCGGCCGGCTAACCGCCCGGCTACCCCCCTGGCTACCGCGCCGGATAACCTCCCGGCTACCCCCCCGCTAACCGCGCTAACCGGCCCGGCTACCCCCTGGCTAACCGCCCGGCTACCCCCTCCCTGGGACACTAACAGCCCGGCTACCCCCCCGGCTACCCCCCCATGGCTTAACCGCGCTAGGCGGCTACCCCCCTGGCTAACCGCCTGGCTAACCGCCCGGCTAACCGCCCGGCTACCACCCTGGCTAACCGCCTGGCTAACCGCTCGGCTAACCGCCCGGCTACCCCCCTGGCTAACCGCCCGGCTACCCCCCCATTTAGCCTCTCCCAGTCCTCCTTGCGTGAGTTTCCCTGGCAACAACATTTTAATAAATCTAACCTCTCCCTGACAGCAGCAACCATCTTATCAGCAAGTAAAAACTCAGAAGTGGGTTTGACAGAGACTTGACCTTTCATGACAAGTATAGGGTCATAACAATGTGACCGAGTGTAAGCATCTTCCGACAGGTGGCTGGTTTCATCAGGTCTGCGGCAGCCTCGTGTTCTCAGAAAACCAGATAACCACGGTGGGATCCAGACAGGACGAATCTGAACGTACTGTAGTTTTCTGCCTTCTGATAGTGTCTGAAGGCCACAACACTCAAAATAGGTTTTAACACACACACACAGAGGTCTCTCTCCTGAAGAGGAGACCATTACATAACATCATTTATTAACCCTTTAAAAGGTATAAGGCCTTGGTTTAACGCTCTTTAATACATAGACATGGAATCACTGGGCACTTTAATAATGGAACACCAGTCAGTTAAATAATGTTTACATACTGCTTTACTCATCTCATATGTATATACTGTATTCTATTCTAGTGTATTTTAGTCATTGCTACTCCGACATTGCTCGTCATATTATTTATATATTTCTTAATTCCATTCTTTCACTTTTAGATGTGTGTGTATTGTTGTGAATTGTTAGATACTACTACTTCCCCGTGGGAGCTAGGAACACAAGCATTTCGCTACACCCACTATAACATCTGCTAAATATGTGTATGTGACCAATAACATCTGATAAATATGTGTATGTGACCAATAAAATGGCATTTGAATTGTTTTGGCATCTATGTTGGTTATACTGATACCATCCAACCTCTCCCTGACTGACTGACTGGCTGACTGGCTAACTGGCTGGCTGATTGACTGGCTGGCTGGCTGGCTAACTGTGATTGACTGGCTTCCATGTTGACTGACTGATTGACTGGCTGGCTGGCTGTACTGCTGACTGGCTGACTAACTGGCTACTGGGTTGATGCTGGCTGGCTGGCTGGCTGGACTGGGCTGACTGGCTGAGCTGGCTGGCTGGACTGGCTGACGTGGCCTGAATGGTTTAATTTGGATTGGCTGGCTGGCTTGATTGGCCTTGGCTGGGCCTCGCTGGGCCTCGCTGGCTCGCTGGCGTGAGCTGGCTGACTGACTGGCGTGCTGACTGATTATTGACTGGCTGTCTGATTTTGCCCTGGCTTGGCGTGTGGGCTTGATGATTTGACTGGCTGGGCTGACTGACTGGCTTGACTGACCGGCTGGCTGGCTGACTGGCGTGGCTGACTGGCTGGCTGAATAGTCAAGAATTGACTGGCTGACCTGGTGAAAATGTCAGCTGCTATAGATCACAATCAATGCAACACACCCGCTGTAACGATGCACCATGGTGTGTCTTCGTATCAGTCTTTAAACCTTGAGAAGAGGCTATGCTGCTCCATCTCATTAAACCAAATCAACTTTCAACCATCCAGTCACACACACACACACACACACACACACACACACAGACAACACAGCACACAGACACCACCCACACACACGCAGTACACCACACACACACACAAACACACATTCCCCCTTTGCTGCTATTCACTGTTTATTATCTATGTACAGTCTACTAGTTTACTACCACCTACATCTACCAGTCCAAAGTTTGGACACACCTACTCATTCAAGGGTTTTCGTTTATTTTGCCTATTTTCTACATTGTAGAATAATAGTGAAGACATCACAACTTTGAAATAACAAATATGGAATCATGTAGTAACCAGAAATGTGTTGAACAAATCAAAATAGATTTTATATTTGAGATTCTTCAAAGTAGCCACCCTTTGCCTTGATGACAGCTTTGCACACTCTTGGCATTCTCTCAACCAGCTTCATGAGGTGGTCAACTGGAATGCATTTCAATTAACAGGCGTGCCTTCTTAAAAGTTAATTTGTGGATTTTTATTCGTTCTTAATGTGTTTGAGCCAATCAGTTGTGTTTTGTCAAGGTAGGTATAGGTATACAGAAGATAGCCCTATTTGGTAAAAGGCCAAGTCCATATTATGGCAAGAACAGCTCAAATAAGCAAAGAGAAACGACAGTCCATCATTACTTTAAGACATGAAGGTCAGTCAAATCTGAAACATTTCAAGAACTTTTAAATATGTCAACGAGTGGCAGTCACAAAAACCATCATGGTTTTTGTGACTATGATGAAACTGTCTCTGATGATGAAACTGTCTCTCATGAGGACCGCCACAGGAAAGGAAGACCCAGAGTTACCTCTGCTGCAGAGGATAAGTTCATTAGAGTTGCCAGCCTCAATAAATAAACAGAATTAAAAACATTAGCACTAAGCATAAAATCATTCACATTTAACACCTTGCATTCCTATGAAACACAAAGGGCCTAATTGTACTTGCCGTTGCAATAAGAAATAGATTTCACACAAAGTTATAGGAAGAAGATCTCAACAGGTGTGATACCACATCTGAGAGAGCATGGTTAACTGCACCGAGGGCAGTTACCACGGGCACATTGACCACAATCGTGAGGCTTGATGTGACGATGAAGACCCCACATTCTTGTGAACACATAGTGCTTTCATCCTCTGCGTTGTGTATTTATCTTCAAAATATTCTTGTAGTTTGATATTGGTTTGGTAAATGACAAAAAGGCTATTCTGCGCACGTGCTACGGCGTGTGCGTCATTATTTATAATCATTTGTCTTTTCTAAATGCTTTTGACCAGCAGGTACCACTAGTGTACGCTGTGTTAATCAACTGTGTTGATCGAGTAATGAACCTATTTTCGACACAACTGGCTGGAAAATCTTCAATGCTTCAGGAAGCTTTGTTTCCCCATCACTACTTAACATGACCTTAGCAATCAGCAGAGGTGGGACCAAGTCACTATTATTCGAATCACAAGCAAGTCTCGAGTCACAAGGTACGAGTCTCAAGTCGAGTCTCAAGTAGAACGGGTCAAGACTCGAGTCAAGTCCAAGTCGTGCATTCTAAGAGCAAGTCAAGTCAATTCGAGTCACAAGTTTTCAAGTCTAAAAATAAAGGGAAATTAAATCTATACATGCAACGACTTGTTTAACTACAAATCTTTGTCTATTTCTTGAGGCTACCAGACAGAACCTTTTTATTATTTTGTCTACAACACATTTTGATTAGACTATGTACTTGTACAATAGGCACCTTGTATCAGTCATAAGGGTATGACATCAGCAGAAGGACAAGGCAGGTTGATGTGCTCAGAGAGGAGATTTATCTTGGTGATCCAATGCTGAAAGCCCCATATCATACAACATATACACATAGATTTACCAAATATATACACGGCCCAAAGCCCGATAGAAAAAGCCTTTGTATCTTTTGAACCTGTCCTATCTGAACGGCATGACTGCACAGCCTCCCCTTTAGAGACACTATGGAATTCGTCTAACAGGAGCTAAAACAGTTCCCACATTATGAGTTCCTCCATAATGTCCTCCGGGGAACCATACAATTACACAATTGGCAATTATAATCAATGAACAGGTTCTACGATGTCAAAGGTCATGTCCACTGTTCCATTGCTACATTCGTCTTAATCCGACTTAATGATCATTAATGATATTTCAACACCATTGCATACTGTACATGGAACAATCATTTTCTCATATTCAACATACTGACTCCAAAAAAGCGGAGCGCAAGCCACGTCACCTACTTCTATTAAACACTGAGGCGTGCATGCTCCTGTAACGTACGACCAGAACGACAGAGAAATATAGGGGCACGGAACTCCGACATGACCCGGGAAATACGAACAAAGGAAAACAGACATTGAACTAAATAAACAAGACTACCTCATGAGATTTGTAAACGTTCACGTGCACTGCACGCATCGCGTCCAATCACAGCAGGGTAAGAAAGGGTTGGCTGAATGAAAAGGAATCGTACGTCTATATAGGCCAATCATGAAACAGACGTGTCTATATAGGCCAATCATGAAACAGACGTGTTTAAATAGGCCAATCATGAAACAGACGTGTTTAAATAGGCCAATCATGAAACAGACATGTTTAAATAGGCCAATCATGAAACAGACATGATGAAACGCTAGCAATTATGGTATTATTAGAAGGAATATAGGTGAACCAAATAGGGCCTAGGCATTTAAATGTGTGAAAGCAGTGCTATCCAATAACACCTCTAATATGATATTTTGAACACTAAGAAGTGTTTATAGTTTACACCAATTACACGGACCTCGTATCGCAGAATAACACCTCATGTGGTATTTCTAGCCGTTACACCAAGAGGTCTGTCACTCAGTGTTGGGTTAAGGACCGTACAATCATATTTACAAGACTTTATTTGCCACGTGCTCTTGTGTAAGCATTCGACAAAGACTTCAGAACTGGCAGCGGACATGCTAAAACGTGTAACTTTTCAACGTGAGTTCCAAATATCTCTGATGTCAGAATGCAATCCCCAGCTTGGTTTCCATCCAGTTGGTCGACAGATTTTCATGCGAATATTCTAGAATCCGCACATTTTCCCACCAGTGGTGTGTTTCCACCAAACAGACTCGTGTGAATCAGTGTGAGATGATGCAGTGCACAGGGATTTGTTTTCATGTTTACAAATCTAAATACAAATCTAAAGTTCAATATGTTTCCATTTTCAACTCAACCAATAGTTTTGTCACAAAAAACTGTTACATTAAATAGCAAATGTGCCCTACTCTGGCTTGGCACACTTGCGCTCTAGCCAACAGCTCGCAAATACAGCTTGGGTAGGCTGTGCAGGTAGGCTAGTCTACCTGATGAAATAACTACGGATAAGAGTGATTTGTCAAACAACAGTCAAGAATCTATAATTATTTCACCAGAATAAGAACCTGCACTTTCACCACCCGTGGTTTCCCCGAGTCCTAGTGGGGGGGTACCACACACTATATTATCGCTTGACTCCAAGTTTACACTGATATGATGTTTATTATATCAATATTTGTGCATAAAAGCGTTTCCACCGCCATTTCTTGCATAATACATTTTACAGACACAGAAAGATCGCACCATGTTGAACGAACAAATTATCTGTTTGGCATTTATAAAATTTTACCGAAACTTCCTGTTTCCATCACAGCTATCATTAAAAACAAAATTATACGATATGACTCTATCTATCTATAGGCTATTTCTAACTATTTTCAAATAAGTTTAATTCAACCACAGTTTGAATTGAGGTGTGTTCAGCCTCCTCATTAATTCACATAGAAGTAGCACATTTCACTGTGGTGGACAATTTAGGTTTGAGGCATTACGATGAGTGAGACAAACTTCTCTCTGTTTGATGAGACCCCAAGCCACCAGTGTTTCCCGGGTCAAGTATGCAGACATTTGCACATCTACAGTTAGAACAGAACCTCCGGGAGCTTTTTCCCCCTGGAGCTTTCTCCTCCTGGAGCTTTTCCTCCTGGAGCTTTTTCCTCCTGGAGCTTTTTCCTCCTGGAGCTTTTTCCCCCCTGTAGCTTATTCCCCCGGGAGCTTTTTCCCCCTGGAGCTTTTTCCCCCTGGAGCTTTTTCCCCCTGGAGCTTTTTCCCCCTGGTGCTTTTTTCCCGCCGGGAGCCTTTTGTTCCCTCTGGGTGTTTTTCCCCCCGGGATGCTTTTCCCCCTGGTGGCTTTTTCCCCCTGCGAGCTTTTTCCCCCGGGAGCTTTTTTCCCCTGGTGCTTTTTCCCCCTGGTGCTTTTTCCCCTGGTGCTTTTTTCGCCCCTGGTGCTTTTTCCACCTGGAGCTTTTTCCCTGGTGCTTTTTTTTCCCCTGGTGCTTTTTCCCCCCGGAAGCCTGTTTTTCCTCCTGGTGCTTTTTCCCCCCGTGGAGCTTTTTCCCCCCCCTGGAGCTTTTTCCCCCTGGAGCTTTTTCCCTGGTTCTTTTTCCCCTGGAGCTTTTTCTCCTGGTGCGCTTTTTCCTCCTGGTGCTTTTTCCCTGGTGCTTTTTCCCCTGGGCTTTTTTCCCGCCTGGCTGGGCTTTTCCCCCTGGTGCTTTTTCCCCCCTGGAGCTTTTTCTCTGGTGCTGTTTTCCCCGCCCTGGGCATTTTTCCCCCCTGGAGCTTTTTTCCCCCTGAGCTTTTTCCCCCTGGTGCTTTTTCCCTGGGGCTTTTTCCGCCGCTGGAGCTTTTCCGCGCCTGGTGCTTTTTTCCCTGGTGCTTTTCCCCCCGGGAGCTTTTTCCCTGGTGGCTTTTTTCCCACCTGGTTGCTTTTTTCCCCGGGAGCTTTTTTCTCCTGGTGCTTTCCCCCCTGGAAGCTTTTGTTCCCCTGGGAGCTTTTCCTGGAAGCTTTTGTTCCGTGGAGCTTTTTTCCCCCTGGAGCTTTTTCCCCTGGAAGCTTTTTCCTCCTGGTGCGTTTTTTCTCGCTGGTGCTTTTTTCTGCCGGCGCCACATTGTCTCTATTGTGTATTAATAATAACTATGGACATCGTATGCTTCCAATAAAGTAGCTACTATTACGTTATCAATATTGTGTTATGTGTTATGCTGTAGCATACCCGTGGTGTAGGTTCGGAGCATAATGGTCTGCGGTATAGTTTATTGATTTCCTGTTTAATTCAGTAGTGGTGAACTCATGCATTCCGTTCTTGCATAGATTGTAATGGAACACTATGATGTGTGTAAAACACTTCTTTGAAGGTTGTACTGAGGGACGGATCGAAATGTACAGAACCGCGGACCTGGAGGAAATAGGGGAAAGGGTTCGTGCTTTTTTCAATTTCAGTCAAGGGGAGAGTTTAGATTTCAAAACGAATCTAGTGCAGGGGAGGGTCATGTAAATTGCAATTGATAAAATATCAATATATTTCAGTGTTTTAGTTGCTTATTAATGAGTTGCTTATTAAAGGTATGTGTTCGATGTCGCGCCCTCATCTCTGATTCTCTGCTGGGCGTGGCCTATTTCTAATTGAGTTCGTGAGGTCTCAATCACATGATCCACAGCGCTATAGGCATATTTTAATGTGGTATCAATCACATGATCCACTATTCTATGGATATTTAATGGTCTCAATCACATGATCCATATTTACTAGTATATTTTAATGTTGTCTCAATCACATGATCCATATTCTGATAGGATATTTAGTGTTGGTCTCAATCACATGATCCATCAGCTATAGGATATCTTAATGTGGTCTCAATCACATGATGCCTATTATAATAGGATATTTAATGTGTCTCAATCACATGATTCCATATGTTATAGGATATTTAATGTTGTCTCAATCACAATGATCCATATTCTTATAGGATTATTTAATGTGGTCTCAATCAGATGGATCCATAGCTCTATAGTGATATTTAATGTGGGTCGTCAATCACATGATCCACAGCCCTATGATGTGATATTTTAATGTAGGTCTCAATCACATGATCCATACCTATGGATATTTCAATGTTGTCTCAATCACATGATGCCATATTCTATAGGATATTTAATGTGGTCTCAATCAGATGATCCATAGCCTATAGGATATTTAATGTGGTCTCAATCACATGATCCACAGCCTATAGGATATTTAATGTGGTCTCAATCAGATGATCCATACTCTATAGGATATTTAATGTTGTCTCAATCACATGATCCATATTATATAGGATATTTAATGTTGTCTCAATCACATGATCCATAGGCTATAGGCTATAGGCTACGAAGTGCATGCTGGGAGAAGCAGAGAGGAAAGTTATATTTCTAAGATAGCTGCTGGGATAGTGTAAATACAACTAGGCTGCATTACACACTGCAATGAATATTCCAACCCTGAGCCCCGGCCTGCTCTGCTCTTGCTGATCCAAAACTGTTTTTGTGTGCTGCTTAACCAATGGCTGTGCTGTGTAGGTGGCTGTTCAGGAGGAGAGTCAAAGGTTTCTTCCCAAAATAATTTCCGATTATGCCTAGTCCCCCAAAAAATTGCACGTGGACTAGCCTATAGCCTATGTTCTATTCAGTTTGAGAAGGAGAGCGGGGAGATGAGAAGGCGGACCAGAGGTCAACTTTAATAACTTGCTACTACTATAATGGATTTTTATTAAAAAACAATATGTTTCTTGCCCATGATGTATTTATCTGAGTCATTGACCTCACAATAAGCTAGCACGAGTAGCTTACACCGTAGAGCTGGAAGTCCAATGGTCATCAATCATTTAAACCGTCTTCATTTTAATTAAACTTTAACTAACAACGATAAGGGGCTTTGTGTTGGAGCCTATTTATTCGTGTTTAAGAAAGAATAAGTTGGCCTACCTGTTTGACAGACCACATTAGGCTGTAGGCTGTTATATCCATAGATGGGTAGGTCATTTCCTCCACCCACAATGCACTCTTTAAATAGCCTACCACCGTGCCAGTGAAAGGCTGTTCCGTTAAAAAACCAAGCCTCGAGTTGAGAGGGTATGAGAGGGTATGCCATAGCCCTACCTTTTATTAAAGAAAATGGTTTAAAAAAAAAAGCCCAGGACTACCCATTGTTAGCTTAAGATTTAGAAGAAAATAAAACAGATTCAATTGTATAAAGTGATTTATAACAGAGCTTTGGTCCGCGATGCTTTATTCTAAAAACACGCTTTAAAATACCAGAGAAGACGGGACTCCGATGCATTTTGGGGATATCATTGTTTCATTTATTTTACATTCAGAGGCTGACTTTGTTTAGGAAGTAATCTAATTATGCCACTATCAATTGATTAAGCTATTCACTTTCTGTACAATAGAAAAGGTTTAAACCCAGACAGCTTTTAGGGAAACACTTGTGACCTTCTCTTGTTGAGTTGAACCACAGAAGAAGAGTAGACAGCAGTACTCTGTCTGGGGTGGAAAGGTAGACCTACTCTGTCTGGGGTGGAAAGGTAGACCTACTATGTCTGGGGTGGAAAGGTAGGTCCTACTCTGTCTGGGGTGGAAAGGTAGGGTCCTACTCCTGTCTGGTGGTTGGATATAGGTAAGGACTGGACTCTGTCTGGGGTGGAGAGGTAGGCCTACTCTGTCTGGGGTGGAAAGTAGGACTACTATGTCTGGGGTGGAAAGGTAGTCTACTCTGTCTGGGGTGGAGAAGGTAGTCCTACTCTGTCTGGCGGAGTGGAAGGTGAGGTTCTACTCTGTCACCTGGGGTGGGAAAGGTAGGACTCTTCTGTCTGGGTGGAAAGGTAGGCCTTACTGCTGTCTGGCGGTGGAAAGGTAGGCCCTACTGCCTGTGGTGGAAGGTAACTACTCTGTCTGGGTGGAAAGGTAGGACTACTCTGTCTGGGGTGGAAAGGTGATCCTACTCTGTCTGGGGTGGAAAGGTAGTCTACGTCTGTCTGGGTGGAGGTACCTACTCTGTCTGGGGTGGAAAGGTAGCGTAACTCTGTCTGGGTGGAAAGGTAGGACTCAGCTCTGTCGTCTGGGTGGTAGAAGGTGGAGGTCCTACTCTGTCTGGGGTGGAAAGGTAGGTCTACTCTTTTCTGGGGTGGAAAAGGGTAGGCACTCTGGTCTGGGTGGAAAGTAGCTCTACCTTCTGTCTGGGGTGGAAAGGTAGGCTACTCTATCTGGGGTGGAAAGGGTAGGTCTATACTCTGTCTGGGGTGGAAAGGTTAGGCTACTCTGTCTGGGGTGGAAAGGTAGCACTCCTGTCTGGGGTGGCTAAAGGTAGGTCCTACTCTGTGCTGGGGTGGAAGGTAAGGATCTAGCTCTGTCTGGGGGGTGAAAGGTTAGGTTCCTACTGTCTGGGGTGGAGAAGGCTAGGTTCGGTACTCGTCTAGTTGGGTGGAAAGGTAGGCTACTCTGTCTGGGGTGGAAAGGTAAGTCCATACTCTGTCTGGGGTGGAAAGGTAGGAGTCTACTCTATCTGGGGTGGAAAGGTAGGTCTACTCTCTGTCGGGTGGACAAGTAGGTCTACTGCTGTCTGGGTGGAAGAGGTAACCGCTCTCTTCTGTCTGGGTGGAAAGGTAGGTGTACGCTCTGTCTGGGGTGGAAAGGTAGCTACTCTGTCTGGGGTGGGAACGGTAGGTCTATACCTCTATCTGGGGTGGAAAGGTAGGTCTACTCTGTCTGGGGTGGAAAGGTAGACCTACTCTGTCTGGGGTGGAAAGGTAGGTCTACTCTATCTGGGGTGGAAAGGTAGGCCTACTCTGTCTGGGGTGGAAAGGTAGGCCTAACTTTTGATAGTACCGTGCTCAGATTCCTAATGACGTCTCAGATGGTATTGTTTGCAAACAAGACACGCAGATTTGATATTGGAGAAAGGGCAGTGTGAAGTGGGATTGAGATTGCGTCATCTGTGGATCTGTTGGGGTGGTATGCGAATTGGAGTAAGTCTAGGTTGTCCGGGAGGATGCTGTTGATGTGAGCCATGACGAGCCTTTCAAAGCACTTCATGGCTGCCYACGTGAGTGCCACGGGGCGGTAATCAGTTAGGCAGGTTACCTTCACTTCCTTGGGCACAGGGACTATGGTGGTCTGCTTGAAACATGTAGATATTACAGACTCGGTCAATGATGTCWGTGAAGACACTTGCCAGTTGGTCCAAGCATGCTTTGAGTACACGTCCTGGTAATCCTTCTGGCCTTTTGGCTTTGTGAATGTTGACCTATTTAAAGGTTTTGTTCACATCGGCTACTGAGAGCGTTATCACACAGTCATCCAGAACAGCTGGTGCTCTCGTGCATGATTCAGTGTTGCTTGCCTCGAAGCGAGCATAAAAGGCATTTAGCTCGTCTGGTAGGCTCGCATCACTGGGCAGCTCGCGTCTGGGTTTCCCTTTTGTAGTCCTAAATAGTTTTCAAGCACTGCTACATCCGACGAGCGTCAGAGCTGGTGTAGTAGGATTCAGTCTTAGTCCTGTATTGATGCTTTGCTTGTTTGATGGTTCCTCTGAGGGAATAGCAGGATTTCTTATAAGCGTCCAGATTAGTCTCCCACTCCTTGAAAGCGGCAGCTCTAGCCTTTAGCTCGATGCGGATGTTGCCTGTAATCCATGGCTTCTGGTTGGGATATGTACGTACAGTCACTGGGGACGACGTCATCGATGCAGTTATTGATGAAGCCGATGACTGAGGTGGTGTACTCCTCAATGCCATCGGATAAAACCCAGAACATATTCCAGTCTGTGTGCTAAAACAAGGTGAAGGGATGGTTTGGATGAGACTTGTGTTATTCTGTCGCTGCTTCTGTGTCTGTCTGAACATCGCATACTAAAATAAACTGCTCACATTGAAGACATAACATTGCGAAGACTGTTTGTACAAAATGTTTCTGTTAAAAWAAACAGTGGAGCCAGGTCAAACACGGACTGTTGCATTAATTGTAAATAAACATTCTAATGAAGTGTTCTAATCACACAGGGTTTGAGTATGCACGTCAGGGAACACTGTAGAACGATCACATCCATGTGTTCACACAGGGTTTGAGTATGCACGTCAGGGAACACTCTGCTAGAACGATCACATCCAAAGTTTTAACATAACAATAGACCACTTAAACTGGTAAAACACTCCACTCACGGGTCGCCAAGAAAACTAAGTGAAAGCCACACTAAGCTAAGCCTCCCATATCATTTCCCAGTTTGACTTTCCTTTTCGAGTGAATTGTAGAGTTACCACCCACAAC